>NC_057805.1:459342279-459427064 GCF_018294505.1 Triticum aestivum | reverse complement strand
CCACGCCCGACGCGCTCGCCGCCGTTCCCGTCGTTCACACGGCCACCGTGCCCCAATCGCCACCTCGCCGTGTCATACGCCGTCGCCGCCCTCGACTACACAACCCCCGCCTCTCCGTTGAAGCTCGGAGCCACTGCAACGGCCTCCCCGAGCTCGTCTTCAACTTCGGACGCCGGCGACCCCCTTCTTCCCCAGCGCCGACCTGCTGCTCCTAAGCTCTCACCGGCCTCCGTGTGCCGCGCGGTGAGCCTCTTCCCCCCTCCTCCCCTGTCCTTTCTCTCGCGCGCGCCCCCTAGCTTCTTCCCCACGCGCGCCCGAACGCCGCGCCGCGGAGCTCGCCGCCGGCGGGTCTCCGGTGACCTTTTGGTCACGGGCTCAAGCCCGCAGCACTCCCCACCGCACGTAGATGCTCCCCAGCTCCTCCGCTTGCCCGATCTCGCGCCGAACCGACGTTGCCGTTGCTCGCCCGAAGCACCTCGCCGCCGGCGAGCTCGAAGCGCTTGCCCCCGCCCGTTCTAGCCGCTCCGGCCACCACCGTTGGACGCGCGGCGCCGAGCCGCGTCGAACGCGCCCAGCCACGACCCCGCAGACCCCCTGTGCGCGAAGCCCGCGCCCCTCCCGAGCCGCGCCGCCGCTGTTTTGGTCGCCGGAGTTGCTCCGGCGCCGGCCGCCGACGTGGCCGGCCTGGGGCCACCCCAGGGCCACTGCCAGTGGGCCCCGTGGGCCCCGTTGACTGGGTCCACCCAGTCAACGTGCTGACTGGGTCCACCCAGTCAACGTGCTGACTGGGCAGGCCCAGCCACTGACATGCGGGCTAGCTATCCCCCTTTTATTCTGGCATTCTGCAGTTCAGTCCACTGATATGCCCCTTTACACATTTACCCATGCATATGTAGTATAGCTCCTTGCTTGCGAGTACTTTGGATGAGTACTCACGGTTGCTTCTCTCCCTCTTTTCCCCCTTTCCTTTCTATCTGGTTGTCGCAACCAGATGTTGGAGCCCAGGAGCCAGACGCCACCGTCGACGACGACACCTACGACACTGGAGGTGCCTACTACTACGTGCAGGCCGCGGACGACGACCAGGAGTAGTTAGGAGGATCCCAGGCAGGAGGCCTGCGCCTCGTTCGATCTGTATCCCAGTTTGTGCTAGCCTTCTTAAGGCAAACTTGTTTAACTTATGTCTGTACTCAGATATTGTTGCTTCCGCTGACTCGTCTATGATCGAGCACTTGTATTCGAGCCCTCGAGGCCCCTGGCTTGTATTATGATGCTTGTATGACTTATTTATGTTTTAGAGTTGTGTTGTGATATCTTCCCGTGAGTCCCTGATCTTGGTCGTACACATTTGCGTGCATGATTAGTGTACGGTCAAATCGGGGGCGTCACACCGTGTTCCATGGCATCGTGCCCGGCTTGTCTTGTTCCCCGATCGGCAAGATCAAGATGGATGTTCTCTTCGGAGACAAGGATCATTTTCGCCGAGAAGCGATCTGGTTTGAGGTAGTGGATCTGGAGAGCCCCTACCATGCTTTGCTTGGCCGACCTGCTCTGGCCAAGTTCATGGCTGTGCCCCACTACGCCTACCTGAAGATGAAGATGCCGAGCTCGAAGGGGATCATCACTGTAGCCGGCGACTACAAGAAGTCCATCGAGTGCGCTATGGCCAGCAGTCGGCTGGCCGAGTCCCTCGTAGTGGCAGAAGAGAAGAAGATGCTGGAACGGGTTGTGGCCATGGCCGGCAAGCAGCCGACCTTGTCCCCCAACCCCAAAGATTATGATGCGCAGGGCTCCTTCCAGCCGGCCAAGGAGACGAAGAAGATACCTCTGGACCCGGAGAACCCGGAAAGGTTTGCTGTCATTGGGGCAAACCTGGATAGTAAATAGGAAGGCGAGCTCGTCGACTTCCTCCGTGAGAATCGAGATGTCTTTGCATGGTCCCCAAAGGACATGCCGGGTGTCCCGAAGGATTTCGCCGAGCACAAGTTACACGTCCGAGCCGACGCGAAGCCGGTCAAGCAGCCCCTCCGCCGACTGTCAAAAGAGAAGCGAAGAATCGTAGGAGAAGAGATAGCCCGGCTCCTCGCTGCTGGCTTTATTATGGAAGTATTTTTTTCCAGAGTGGTTGCCAACCCCGTCTTGGTATTGAAGAAGAACAACAAGTGGCGCATGTGTATAGACTACACCAGCCTCAACAAGGTTTGCCCCAAAGATCCGTTTGCTTTGCCACGGATTGACCAAGTGATAGACTCCACGGCCGGATGCGAGGTGTTGAGTTTTTTGGATGCCTATTCAGGGTACCATCAAATCAAGTTGGACCCAGCAGACCGCCTGAAGATTGCCTTCATCACACCATTCGGAGCTTTCTGTTACCTGACTATGACATTCGGCTTAAGGAATGCCGGTGCCACTTTTCAGCGTTGCATGCAGAAATGCCTCCTCAAGCAACTCGGCAGAAATGCCCACGTCTACGTAGACGACATTGTGGTGAAGACAGAGAAGCGCGGCACCCTGCTTGAGGACCTCAAAGAAACATTTGCCAACTTGCGCCGATTCCAGATCAAGCTCAACCCCGAGAAATGCGTGTTCGGAGTACCAGCCGGCCAGCTGCTAGGCTTTCTGGTCTCCGAACGCGGCATCGAGTGCAACCCTGTGAAGATCAAGGCCATCGAGAGGATGGAGATTCCCACCAAATTGCGAGATGTGCAGAAGTTCACTGGGTGCCTGGCCTCCTTAAACCGCTTTATCAGTCGACTAGGAGAGAAGGCTCTCCCCCTGTACCGACTCATGAAGAAGTCCACTCACTTCGAGTGGAATGACCAAGCCGGCCTTCCATGAGCTGAAGAAGATGCTGACCACCCCACCTGTCCTGGCGGCGCCGACTGAGAAGGAGCCCATGCTCCTCTACATTGCCGCGACTAGCCGAGTGGTCAGTACAGTTGTCGTGGTCCAGCGCCCGGAAGAAGGCCGAGCCCAGCTAGTCCAAAGGCCGGTGTATTATCTAAGCGAAGTACTATCCAGCTCAAAGCAAAACTACCCGCATTACCAGAAGATGTGCTATGGGGTGTACTTCGCCGCCAAGAAGCTGAAGCCCTACTTCCAAGATCATCCCATCACGGTCGTGTGCACCGCCCCGCTTGCCGAGATCATAGGCAGCCGGGATGCATCCGACCGGGTGGCTAAATGGGCCATTGCATTGACACCGTACACAATCTTCTACCAATCCCGCACCTCCATCAAGTCCCAAGCGTTGGCCGACTTCCTCGTCGACTGGGCCGAGACCCAGTACCTACCGCCGGCTCCCGACTCTACCCATTGGCGGATGCACTTCGACGGGTCCAAGATGCGCACCGGCTTGGGAGCCGGCATCGTCCTCACCTCTCCCAAAGGCGACAAACTCAGATACACGCTGCAAATCCACTTCGCCGCCTCCAACAACGTGGCCGAGTACGAGGTGCTCATACATGGGCTCCGGCTAGCCAAAGAACTCGGCATACGTCGGATCCTGTGTTATGGCGACTCAGACTTGGTGGTCCAGCAGTCATCTGGCGACTGGGACGCCAAGGATGCAAACATGGCGAGCTATCGATTCCTCGTCCAGCAGATCAGTGGGTACTTCAAAGGGTGCGAGTTCCTTCACGTACCAAGGGCCGACAACGACCAAGCAGATGCCCTGGCACGGATTGGCTCCACCCGACAGGCTATACCAACCGGTGTCTCCCTCCAGCGCCTCCTCAAGTCGTCCATCAAGCCGTCTCCAGAGTCGGACTCTATCTTCGTACCGCCTGTCCCCGATGCAGCCGGATCCGACTGGAGGAACCCCGCAGGCTACACGGGGACTTCGACAACCGGCCCGGGGACTGCCGTAGTCGCACCCGGCTCGGGGACTTCAGAACCCGGCCCGGGGACTGCAGCGGTCGGCCCGGAGACTGCAGCAACACAAGAAGCGGTGGCCGACTCCAATTCCACGCCACCCGACCCACCCACCCGAGTCATGGTGGCCGTACTAACAGTAGAAGAAGTCACAGCTCCATCATGGTCCCATCCCATCCTCAAATTCCTAGTCAACAGAGAGCTGCCGACTAATGAGATCTCAGCAAGACTAGTGCAACGACGAGCCGGAGCATATGCAATAATAAACAGAGAACTTGTCAAGCGCAGTGTCACTGGAGTCTTCCAGCGCTGCGTCGAGCCAGAGAAAGGAGTGGCAATCCTCAAGGATATCCATCAAGGCGAATGCGGCCACCACACAGCCTCAAGATCACTTGTGGCCAAAGCTTTCCGCCACGGTTTCTTTTGGCCGACTGCTTTGGAAGATGCCAAAGAGATAGTCAAGAGCTGCAGAGGATGCCAAGTCTTCAGTTCCAAGCAACACCTGCCGGCTTCTGCACTCAAGACCATTCCCCTCACCTGGCCCTTTGCCGTCTGGGGACTGGACATGGTGGGCCCATTCAAGACAGCCCGCGGTGGCTTGACACATCTGCTTGTCGCCGTGGACAAGTTCACCAAGTGGATCGAAGCAAAGCCGATCAAGAAGCTGAACGGGCCGACTGCCGTGACGTTCGTCACCGACATCACTACTCGGTACGACGTACCGCACAGCATCATCACCGACAACGGCACAAACTTTGCCAAAGGAGCACTGGCACGTTTCTGCGCAACGCAGGGCATCCGACTGGACTTAGCGTCCATTGCCCACCCGCAGTCAAACGGCCAGGTCGAGCGAGCAAACGGACTCATCCTCTCCGGCATCAAGCCCCGACTGGTCGTACCACTGGAGCGATCGGCCGGCTGCTGGCTCGATGAGCTGCCGGCTATCCTCTGGAGTCTGCGTACTACCCCTAACAAGTCAACCGGCTTCACTCCGTTCTTCCTTGTATATGGTGCCGAGGCTGTCATCCCAACCGACATCGAGTTCGGCTCGCCTCGGGTCACCATGTACACGGAGGCGGAGGCCAAGGAAGCGCGAGAAGACGGTGTCGACCTGCTGGAAGAAGGCCGGCTGTTAGCACTCAGCTGGTCCGCCATCTACCAGCAGGGGTTGCGCCATTACCACAACCGCAAGGTCAAGCCAAGATCTTTCCAGGAGGGCGACCTTGTGCTTCGGCTGATCCAGCAAACAGCCGGCCAGCACAAGCTCTCGGCCCCTTGGGAAGGCCCTTTCGTCATCAGCAAGGCACTAGGCAACGACTCCTACTACCTGATCGACGCGCAAAAACCAAGAGCACGCAAGAGGGATGATTCTGGCAAGGAGTCGGAGCGACCATGGAACGCG
The DNA here is from genome assembly GCF_018294505.1 of Triticum aestivum. Taxonomy (NCBI): domain Eukaryota; kingdom Viridiplantae; phylum Streptophyta; class Magnoliopsida; order Poales; family Poaceae; genus Triticum; species Triticum aestivum. The sequence goes on along the minus strand of NC_057805.1, from coordinate 459,421,789 downwards.
AACCTCCTGAGAAGATTTTACAGTTAAAAGCAGGATGTATCATGCTACTCTTTTGTATTAAGTACAAAAACAACAGGCCCCCCGAGGGGCACTCGGGGACTGCCTTCATTTATCTATGAGTGACGAGTGTCATATCCATGAATGTATTATTACATTTGATTTTTTTGTCTGGCACCGGGTTCGACTAGTCGGCCCGGGGACTGGCCGCCTTAAGCTATATTAAAGTTCTACCTGATGTCAGACAAGTAGTGTGCCGGCTCCCGAGTCCTCTCTTGTTGAAAGTCGCAGCTCGAAGAACCGACTGTCCGACTAGCAAGAGCCAAGGCAGAAAGGATGCCCACACGAAAAACGGCTAAGGACTAATGAACTTGTATAGCGAAAGGATGGCCTCCAACCACGCTTGCCGGCTGTCAGAACAGCCGGCTGGCCGGCTTCCCAAACACTTCGCTATAATCCAACAAAGCTAGAGTACTTGCCCTCCCAACTGGCCAAGCACTTCTCCAGCCACAGATTGCAGAGCAACTGTCTGACTGGGGAGGCGGCAACCAAGGGAGGGCGGCAAAGGAAACAGCAGAAGGATGAAAAGCAAAGAACAAGGAAAAGCCAAACACATGCATAATCATATCTACATATAAAGCCCCCAACAGGCCGGCAATCAACATAGTTCGAATACACCCCCAGTGCGTGGAATTGTGCAAACTTAACAAAATATTGTTCTAAAAGTGATAAAACAAGGAAAATAAAGATAGCAGACTAGACTAAAGGCACGGTGTGGAAGCCGGGTTGGTCGGTGGAAACGGCGTCACCAGCTGAAGGAGTGGCCGGCTAGCGGGTCTCGGCTTGATCATCGCCGGCAGCAGGCGGTGCACCCGCGCGTGCCGTGTTGCTGGAGGCACGGTCAAGCTGAGGCTGGCCGGCCGCTCCACCATCCGGCCCGGCGTCTTCCCCCTCCTCCTCCTCCTCTTCGCCCTTGTCGCTGGAGTCGATCTCCTCCGCCGAGTCTTCGCTGTCTGCCGGGTTCAGCCCGAACCATTCCTCCGGCTAGGCAACACCGTTGTCGTCCACCTCAGGGGCGAAGGCGCTGGTGTCGGTGTAGTCGGCGATCGCTGAAGCCCGCCAGATGATAGCCAGCCGCGCCGGCTCCAGCTCCGTGTCGGCCTGCTGCCGCCAGGTGGCCAGCTGGTCCAGACTCAGCCCGGGATACCAGGCCTTCACGAACTCCAGCGCCCGGCTGGCGCCGAACCGAGCCGCCGAAGCCTTCCAGGCTTCGAAGCGGCCGACTGCCACCTCCAGCTAGTCGGCAGTCCGACTGGGGGTGCGGGGAACCACTTCGCCAGTCCAGAGGGCGGCCAACATCTGCGCCCCGACACGTTGAAGCCGGCGGAGCAGGCGATGAGCCGGCTGGAGGCGGGCTTGGATCGCCAAGAGCTGCTCCTCCAGCGACCGCCGAGTGTTTGGCGCGATCTCTGCGCCAGCCTGCCTCTGTGCTTCGTGGCGGGCCTCGATGATCTAGTTGGCAGCGGTAGAGTAGCCAGGGAAGTACTCTGCGCGAGAAAGAAAGAGAAAGAAGAGAAAACACCAAGTCAGAAAACGATCCAAAACGGCAAGCGGCAAGCGGCAAGAAAGGACGAAGAAGAAGGTGGCTTACCGTCAACCAAATCTTCGATCTGGCCATAGCCATTGATCAGCGTCTGCTTCGCTTCGGCCCAGCTAGCCGCCTCTGTCTCGTACTCGGCCTGGAGGGCGGCCTCGCTGTCCTGCACCGCCTTCAGGGCCGCCTTGTGGCTCTCCTCCTGGTCGGCCAACCTCTTGGCCAGGCGGTCACGCTCCTGCGCCAAGGCGGCAAACTCGGCCTCCTTAACACGGAGGGCAGCCTGAGACCCTCCCAGCTGCTCCCGCAGACTGGCGTTGGCCGCTGCAAGGATGGCAAAGTAAAGGAAGCAATAAGAAGTCGTCAAGGAAGATCCGACCCGACTGCTCAGCAGCCGGCCCGAATCTCGGGGACTACTCCCAGTGGGTGCGCTGACGCGCCCCCACGTGAGATAAAGGACGAAGCACTTACCCCGGCTCTCAGATAGGTCAGCGGTCTTCTGGGTCAGCTCCCGAGCCTGGGAGTTGAAGGCAGCCGCGCGAAGATTGTGGTAGTCCTGCAAGACAGGCAGAAGAGCGAAGTAAGAGCAAGAATAGCAAAACTAGATCCGCTAAGAAGTTCCAAGCCGCCTGCTCAGCAGCCGACTCGGAACTCGGGGACTACACCCAGTGGGTGCGCTGACGGGCCCCACGGAAGAAACCAAGATAAAAAAAGCAAGAAAAGAAGACTAACCCGGATGGCCGCCCGCGTCGTAAGGAACTCGTCGTTGTACTTCCTCAGCGCTGTAGCCTGGGCTTGAAGCCGGGTCCGGACGTCCTTTGCGGCCACATTCATCACGGCCGTCCCTCCGCCCGGCGTCCACCCTAGCTGGCACTGGCCACCTCCATATCCTGGGCCGTCGAGCTGGAGCCCGCGGCCGGCTGCGGCTCCGATGCAGCCTTCTGCGGCTCTGATGCGGCCTTCCCCGTGCGCTGGCGCGACGGCGTCCGGACCACCAGATCAGTCCTCGCGGCCGGCTCGCCCCCGGCCGATTGCACAGGCGGCAGGTCAGGCCGGCCGCCTTGAGTCGCCCCAGTCGGCGGGGCCGGTGCCGCCACCCTCTCCAGGATGACGATGTCGTCCTCCCTCTCCAGCCCCGACTGGTCACCGCCGGCTTCTTCTGGCGAGGGCTCTGGGGCCCCGGGCGCCGCGACGCGCAGTGGGGTGACCAGCAAGGCCCCCTCCGCCATCGCCGCAGCCGCAGCCTCCGCTTGGGCCTTGGCCGCGGCGTCAGCACGCGCCGCCTCCTCTTCCTGCGCCGCCTTGGCGGCGGCCGCCCTCAATGCCTCCGCCTCCTGCGCCTCCCGCTCCTCCCGCACCTCCCGCGCGTTCTGCTCCGTCGCCGCCTGAAGATCGGCACGGGGGTCCACGCGGCGAGTAGTGCTCCCAGATCCTCCCGACGACCCAACGACGGAGGCGGCAGCAGCCCGCTCGAGCGACAATGGAGCCCTGGTTTTTTGGAGAGAAGACAAGGACTCAGGAGCTACCAGAGAAAAGAAAAAAGAATACACGAAGGAGTATATACTTACGCCGACACCGTCTGCGGCTGCTTCACCGCCTTGCGGAAGCGGGCCGCCTTCGCGGCCGCCTCCTCCCGCCTGGTCGCCGCTGCCCCGCCTCTGGGCTTCTTCGGCCGACTGCCGAACAAGCCCGGCGCGGCACGATGCTTTTGCCCGCCGCCCCGAGCAGGCGGCGCGGCGGAGGAACCCGCGCCGTGGCCAGGCGCCGGCTGGCGGCGTGGGACGACTTCCGCCTCGTCATCGTCCGGCCAGTCGTCGAAGCTGACTCCCAGCCCGGAGCCGCCTGCCTCGCCGCCGGCTTGGCCACCGCCCGCCTCGGTGTTGTCGTCCATAGCGGCCACCCCCAAGTCAGGGTCCTCCAGATCGTGCTCCGCCCGGTCAGGGACGAATCGGCGCTCCGCGTCCGACCCGCCTGCAGGCCGAAGAAGAGGGCTCTGTCGAGACAAGCCGACTAGTCAAAGTCGGCCAAAAGGAACTCGGCGACAAAACTGAGAGAGGAGAAAGAGAAAAAGAGAACATACTGTGGGCGGCGGGTGAGCTCGGCAATACGGCTCCTTGCCAAACTGCCACTCTGCGGAGAGCTTGCAGTTCGCAAGGTAGTTCACCATATGGGCCACTTCGTCGTGCGGCATGTCTTTGGTGCACATCCGACTCGGATCGAGCTGGCCGCTCATCTGACAGATCAGATGAGGGCGGCTCTGGAGAGGGAGCACCCGGCGCATGACGAAGGTGGCCAGCAGGTCAGGCCCCGACAAGCCCTCCGACTGGATCATCACCCGCAGTCGGGCGACAGCTGCGGCTCCAGCCGGCGTCAGCGTCACGGCCCGATAGGACCACTGGGGCCGTCTGCCCGCCGGTGGGCCGGCTTCGTAAGCCGGCAAATTGACGTAGTCGCCCTGCGGGGCGACGTTCTTCACATAGAAGTACGACTTCTGCCATAGCTTCACCGACTGGATCAGCGTGATGACGGGGAAGGGGTTGTCGGCAGTCACCCTCTGAGCCGGCACGCCCTGCATGCGCGTGCCCAGCTTGGACTGGAAGAACTCCCCCCAGAGCTCGAGGGTGGGGAGGACGCCGAGGTAGCCTTCGCACAAGGTGACGAAGGCGGACAGCAGCACCACCGTGTTCGGGGTGAGGTGGTGTGGCTGGAGTTGGTAGAACTCGAGAAAGGAGCGGAAGAAGGCGCTCGCGGGTAAGCCGATGCCGCGCAAGAAATGCGAGCGGAAGACTACCCGCTCGCCTTCCTCCGGCTCCGGCGTAATCTCCTTCTCCGGCGCGAGACGGACCCGCACCTTGTCTGCGCCGGGCAGCCGCCGCGTCTTGCGGAGGAACTCGACGTGATCCTCGTGGACGTTGGAGCCGTCCCAATCCCCGCCGTACTGCATCGCGGCGTAGGGCTGGCGAGAATGAGCGCGGCGGCGGAGAATCGAGTGGTAGAACGGTGCGGCGGCGAGGCCCTGTTGCAAGAAAGAGCAGAAGGAAGAAGATGGCGGAGAGGAGAGGGGCGTGTGAGCGCCTGCCGCTTCCCCCTCCCCCTACTTATAGCTTCGCACGGTGAAGCCGAGGAGGCGAGGCGTGTGGTGAGACGTGGGATTAACTGCACCCACTCCCCCGACGTCCCGCGATTATTACGCACTAAAGGCGTGCCGAAACCGCCGCAGGAAGACGTGCGGGCGGCTTTGGGCCGCAGAAAATCCGCGCCAGGGCCCGGGCGTAGGAGTGGTGAGCCCCCGACCTGCGGCGACGTCTCGTCGCGCGCGTGGGCTGGCAGGCTTTTTAGCCAAGGGATGCCACGTGGTTCGCAGGCGGCAAGTGGCCGGCCCGCGGCCCGATGCGCGCGCTAGCAGACTCCCGCCTTTCGACTTCAAAATTTCTCGCCAAGACGGCGCGCCCAATCGAAGCCGGCTCCCGACTGCCGACTTGTCAAGATAATAAGCTGACCGAGTTTCTCGACTTCCCCCACCTCGAAGCTCAATCAACTTCGGGGACTACTGTCGGAGTAAATAGCCACGGGTAGCCTAACCGACTCCCCCTGGCTTCTCAAGAAATTATTAGGCCATTTGAGCCTTCAAGCATCCGAAGCACAGGGCCGCCTTCCCCCGGCCGGCTATCCCAGGGGCCGACTCTCAGAAGGCGACCCATTCCCAGAAACCTCCCCCAAGATAGCTACGAGATGGCCGACTCCAGGAAGCCGGCACCAAAAGGACCGACTCCCAAAAAGCTGGCCATGAAGAACGCCGACTCCCAAGAGCCGGCCATGAAGAACGCCGACTCCAAGAAGCCGACCAAGACCGCACCCACCAAACTACACCCACATAACGGAGATAAGACGGGGCGTGGCCACGATACAACCCACTACCCCCGAATCCCGAAGCAGGCATGGCCACAGGACGCCGTACGGGTCAGCCATCTCCCGCCCGGCGCGGTACTGTAGCCATGTTGGCCTCGACGTCATCCACGACAGACGCCAGTACGGCCCGCGGGCGGCGGGACCCTTTAGCCAGAGAGACGCTCGAAGGCAGCCCGGACTCCCCTAGTCGGCCGGGGGCGTAGCCGGCCCCCAGAAGCCGGCTACTCCCCTCCCTCGAAACATGTGCCACAGTAAGGAGACAAGACGAGGTAAGGCTACAGTGAGAGCCCACAAGGCGGCACACTGTAGCCACGCTTACCTCGACAAAGCCCTCGTCATCAGGGGCGAGGTTACAGTAACCAGCCGCCGACAAGACCCCCAGGCGGTGGGGCCGGCCTGTCGACCAAGAGGCCGGCAGCCGGCGGGACCCACCAGTCGGCGGGCCCCAATGGCCGGCGGAGAAGCCGGCGAACACAGACACTGACGGCTGGGACCCGCGCCCAGCCGGATTACAATTGTACCCCCGGGGGTAGGCCTATATAAACCCCCCGGGGCACCCATGCAAAGGGTTGGTCTCATAGAGTTACACACACACCATATAGAGAGGAAAGTGAGAGCTAGCCTTGCTCTTCTTCTCCCTCGAATCCGACAGCTCAAGGAGCACTTGTAGCTACTCATTTCGATCTAGTGATCATGCGGAGACCCCGCAGAGCAGGACTAGGGGTGTTATCTCCACGGAGAGCCCCGAACCTGGGTAAGATTCGCCGGCGTGCATGTCTTCGCCTCATCCCGTTTCCAGGCACCGGCGACTTCTTACTGGCTCCCACAATGATAAGCCACCCGTTGGCATATGTCGCACCTACCACCCGACATCGGCTGTTTGTGCTTTAGATGTAAAGTGGGGTGAAAGTCTGTTTTGAGAGAATCGTCAACCAATATAGTAGAGTTGTGATGCATATTATATTTGCTAGAATTCAGATCTTGATGTTTCCACACACATATTTGATATACGCGGTACAAGCGTGTTCAATAGAAAACCGGTGAGAGTTTCTCTATGATATATACCCGCGCTTTTGTAGCTCGAACACATGGATAAAATGTGATGATTAACTATGATTTGTTTTACAAAGATATTTCCTCTCTGATTTTCAATACTAAAACCACAATGTCTTTGTTATGGCTATTGGAACCAACTAAACATGAAGAGAGAAGTCTGTTTTAAACCTTGTCTTCGTTCGACCCGGCGAATTCGAACGCCGACCTTGAAATCCCTGAAATCCAGACCCCCAACTCTCTGATCCCAGTTATTTGCGCCCTTAAAACTGGTTTAGGAGAGGATTCGCTGACGTGGCAGAGGATAAGGCCGGGTTAGGTGAGAAACTAGGATTAGGGACGCCACCTGTACCACCCCATGCCTCTTTCTCTGTTTCTCCGTATATATTGTCTTCACGGAGCGTATTGGCTCCGGCGACTGGCGGCGGCCATTGGCTTCTTTTCGCAGTGGCGGGATTCGAAGGAGAGGCGTTTGCGGGTCAGCTCGGTCGCCCATGGATTACGAGCCGGCCCAATCGGGAGCAACCCATGGATTACGAGCCGGCCAAGATCTGCAGCTTGTGCGGGAGGAAGGCGGCAAGGTGGATCTCATGGAGTCCAGCAAACCTGGACGCACGTACTATTCGTGCGTGTTTAACCAGGTTAATTTCGCCTCTTCTTTGTTGTCTCTGTTCCCCTCACTTCTATTTTTCTTCTTCTAAAATTTGTTTTTCAATTGGACAGCACGGATTCATCGAGGCTGCTGTTGTTGGGTGATCTTCGGGACAAAGTGTAGATGCTTGAGGCTGCTGTTGCTAGTCAGTCCAGTGAGAGAGAAGTTGATGCGTTGAGAGAGGAATTGGAGAAGAAGACTGAAGTTATTTCTGAAATTAGTGCTAGCTGTGACAGGAAAGATGTGATTCAGATGTATAAATTTGCAGTTTATGGTTTGATAATCTTTGTAGCTGGTTTAGTCGCAGGGTTCATGCTATCTTAGTTCCTGGAGATGTATAATGTGATGCTATCTTAATTGCAATGTATTGTATCTGAATCATATTTGAATGGATTTGAAAAACCCAAATTTGATGTGTATGTCTGAATTTCTCGGTTTTGACAGCTCCAGTTTGCACTTTTTGACACTTTGTACATCAGAAGTTTGCAATTTTTTTACTGGCTTTCAGATTATAGTACAAATGTAATGCACTGCCATTTTTTTGACAGCAGGAACTATATAGACATTCTTTAAGAGGAACAAGCACAATAACAATGCTCAGTTAATAGTAGCAGCACACTACACTGAACACCAAATTTCAAAGTGGTCATTTGACAGTAATAGTGACCATTTTGCAGCAAAAATGTGGTACACTGAAGGATCATTTGACAGTAACACTGAACATAAACCAGACATAAATATTGGTCATTTGACAGTAACACTAAACTGCACTGGATCACAAGCATCAGGCAATGTTAAACATAAATAGTGGTCATTTGACAGTACCACAAGGATCATGTTCACATCATAACACTAAAGTTCATACTAAAACTACCAGCATAAGCAGTACTTCATACCGACACTTCCATCACAAGCACTAGTTCATTCTGACATTTTCCAAAATAACCACATCATTAAACACCTCTAGTAATTCCCACTAGCTGTGAAATGGGGCATGAATCCAGAAGTTGATCCAGTCCCTCTTCCAGCTCCTGCCCCTCTCCCAGATGTTGTCCCTCTCCCAGCTCCTCTCCCTCTCCCTCTGCCAGCTGAACTTCTAGATGCTGCAGCTTGAGAGCTTGATCCAGCAGCTTGAAAGCTTGATCCAGCAGCTTGAGAGCTTGGTACAGCTGAAGCTCTAGCTGTTGCAGCCTTGCTTGTCAATGCATCTGTTTGTGCTTGCTGCAAATAAAATAGAGAAATCAGGGCGAAATCAATGCATAATTTCATTTCAACAGAGCAAACATAGTAATAAGTTACCTCTGTGGCTCTCTGTTTTCTCCCTCTCTTTCCAAGATGTGACTTTGTTTTTTTGGTACTATCTCCATTTTTAGAACAAGAAGTTTTATTGTGTCCCTTACCACCACAAGATCCACAAGTTATCTGAATGCCATGTTTGCTCAATTTCTTACCCTTTGGTGCTTCACCCTCTTCTCTCTCCTGTCATTGTTCTTTTTCCTTTGCCCTGGCATGGCAATGTAGCCAGGTGCAATCGGCCTAGGGTTTTGGGACACAGGCCAGTTTTCCTCTCCTTCAACAGGTTGCAGGCAGTGCTCATAAATCTTCTTGAAAGTTTCAATGGAGTAGCAGTTATCAATGTAATCTTCCAACTTTCTCCCACATTTATAGATAGCACATGTGGCATGAGTGCAAGGCAGTGCTGCCAACTGAAAGTAACCACAAGAACAAGTCCAATTCTCAAGATTTACTGTGTACCTCCTGCCTCTCCCAGTCAAATGCTTGACCTCAAAGCCCTCCTTGCCACTCCAGAGGACCTCATAGAATTGAGTTCTCTTGATACTAGACTTGAGTTTTTTGAAAATATTTGGGCAAATGGTACCCTTCCAGTTGTCACTTTTGGCTCTCTGCTCTTGAACTCTAACGTACATTTTCTTCCTGATCTTCTCTTGTTGGGAAATAATGGGGTAGAGCCTAGCTTCTTGCTACCTCTTGAGCATGCATTGGTTCTCCCTTGAAGCGGAAAGGGTGATGCAGCAAAGCAGCGTAAGTATTTCCCTCACTTTTTGAGAACCAAGGTATCAATCCAGTAGGAGGATACACGCAAGTCGCCTCGTACCTACACAAACAAACAAGAACCTTGCAACCAATGCGATAAAGGGGTTGTCAATCCCTTCACGGCCACTTGCAAAAGTGAGATCTGATAGAGATAATAAGATAAATATTTTTGGTATTTTTATGATATAGATTGAAAGTAAAGATTGCAAAGTAAAATAGATTGGAAACTTTATGATGTTAAATAGACCCGGGGGCCATAGGTTTCACTAGTGGCTTCTCTCAAGATAGCATCTACGGTGGGTGAACAAATTACTGTCGAGCAATTGATAGAAAGCGCATAGTTATGAGAATATCTAGGCATGGTCATGTATATAGGCATCACGTTCGTGACAAGTAGACCGAAATGATTCTGCATCTACTACTATTACTCCACACATCGACCGCTATCCAGCATGCATCTAGAGTATTAAGTTCATAAGAACAGAGTAATGCATTAGGCAAGATGACATGATGTAGAGGGATAAACTCAAGCAATATGATATAAACTCCATCTTTTTATCCTCGATGGCAACAATACAATATGTGCCTTGCTGCCCCTGCTGTCACTAGGAAAGGACACCACAAGATTGAACCCAAAGCTAAGCACTTCTCCCATTGCAAGAAAGATCAATCTAGTAGGCCAAACCCAACTGATAATTCGAAGAGACTTGCAAAGATAATTAAATCATGCATAAAAGAATTCAGAGGAGATTCAAATATTGTTCATAGATAATCTTGATCATAAACCCACAATTCATCGGATCTCGACAAACACACCGCAAAAATAATTACATCGAATAGATCTTCAAGAGAATCAGGGAGAACTTTGTATTGAGATCCAAAGAGAGAGAAGAAGCCATCTAGCTAATAACTATGGACCAGAAGGTCTGAGATAAACTACTCACACATCATCGGAGAGGCTATGGTGTTGATGTAGAAGCCCTCCGTGATCGATTCCCCCTCCGGCGGAGCGCCGGAAAAGGCCCCAAGATGGGATCTCACGGGTACAGAAGGTTGCGGCGGTGGAAATAGGGTTTCGTGGTGCTCTCTGATGTTTTCGGGGTATATGAGTATATATAGGCGAAAGAAGTCGGTCAGGGGAGCCACGAGGGTGGGGGATGCGCCTACCCCCCTGGGCGCGCCTCCCTGCCTCGTGGCTTCCTCGTTGCTTACTTGACGTCCACTCCAAGTCTCCTGGATTGCGTTTGTTCCAAAAATCACTCTCCCGAAGGTTTCATTCCGTTTGGATTCTGTTTGATATTTCTTTTCTGCGAAACACTGAAATAGGCAAAAACAACAATTTGCACTAGGCCTTTGGTTACTAGGTTAGTCCCAAAAATAATATAAAAGTGTATAATAAAGCCCATTAAACATCCAAAACAGATAATATAATAGCATGGAGACGTATCAAGCATCCCCAAGCTTAATTCTTGCTCGTCCTCGAGTAGGTAAATGATGAAAAGAGAATTTTTGATGTGGAATGCTACCTAGCATATTTTCCAATGTAATTTTCTTTATTGTGGCATGAATGTTCAAATCTGAAAGATTCAAGATAAAAGTTTAATATTGACACAAAAATAATAATACTTCAAGCATACTAACTAAGCAATCATGTCTTCTCAAAATAACAGGGCCAAAGAAAGTTCATCCCTACAAAATCATATAGTTTGTCATGCTTCATTTTCGTCACACAAGAATGCTCTCATCATGCACAATCCCGATGACAAGCCAAGCAATAGTTTCATACTTTAGTAATCTCAAAAAATTTCAACCTTCACGCAATACATGAGCGTGAGCCATGGATATAGCACTATGGGTGGGACAGAATATAATGATGGGGGTTATGTGGAGAAGACAAAAAAAGGAGAAAGTCTCACATTAACGCGACTAATCAACGGGCTAGGGAGATGCCCATCAATTGATGTCAATGCAAGGAGTAGGGATTGCCATGCAACAGATGCACTAGAGCTATAAATGTATGGAAGCTCAACAAAAGAAACTAAGTGGATGTGCATCCAACTTGCTTGCTCACGAAGACCTAGGGCATTTGAGGAAGCCCATTGTTGGAATATGCAAGCCAAGTTCTATAATGAAAAATTCCCACTAGTATATGAAAGTGACAAAATAAGAGACTCTCTATCATAAAAATCATGGTGCTACTTTGAAGCACAGGTGTGGAAAAGGATAGTAACATTGTCCCCTTTTTTTTGGGCCTTTCCTTTTTTTATTTGGCCTTTTTTTATTGGGACAATGCTCTAATAATGATGATCATCACACTTCTATTTATTTACAACTCGATATTTAGAACAAAATATGACTCTACATGGATGCCTCCGGTGGTGTACCGGGACGGGCAATGAATCAAGAGTGACATGTATGATGAATTATGTATGGTGGCTTTGCCACAAATACGATGTCAACTACATGATCATGTAAGGCAATATGACAATGATGAAGCGTGTCATAATAAATGAAACGGTGGAAGTTGCATGGCATTATATCTCGGAATGACTATGGAAATGCCATAATAGGTAGGTATGGAGGCTGTTTTAAGGAAGATATAAGGAGGTTTATGTGTGATAGAGCGTATCATATCACGGGGTTTGGATGCACCGGCGAAGTTTGCACCAACTCTCAAGGTGATAAAGGGCAATGCACGGTACCGAAGAGGCTAGCAATGATGGAAAGGTGAGAGTGCGTATAATCCATGGACTCAACATTAGTCATAAAGCACTCACATACTTATTGCAAAAATCTACAAGTCATCAAAAAACAAGCATTACGCGCATGCTCCTAGGGGGATAGATTGGTAGGAAAAGACCATCGCTCGTCCCCGACCGCCACTCATAAGGATGACAATCAAAGAACACCTCATGTTTCAAATTTGTCACACAACGTTTACCATACGTGCATGCTACGGGACTTGCAAACTTCAACACAAGTATTTCTCAAATTCACAATTACTCAACTAGCACAACTCTAATATTACCATCTTCATATCTCAAAACAATCATCAAGTATCAAACTTCTCATAGTATTCAATGCACTCTATATGAAAGTTTTTATTATATCCATCTTGGATGCCTATCATATTAGGACTAAATTTATAGCCAAAGCAAATTACCATGCTGTTCTAAAGGACTATCAAAATAATATAAGTGAAGCATGAGAGATCAATAATTTCTATAAAATAAAACCACCACCGTGCTCTAAAAGATATAAGTGAAGCACTAGAGCAAAACTATCTAGCTCAAAAGATATAAGTGAAGCGCATAGAGTATTCTAATAAATTCCAATTCGTGTGTGTCTCTCCAAAATGTGTGTACAGCAAGGATGATTGTGGTAAACTAAAGAGCAAAGACTCAAATCATACAAGATGCTCCAAGCAAAACACATATCATGTGGTGAATAAAAATATAGCATCAAGTAAAGTTACCGATGGACGAAGACGAAAGAGGGGATGCCTTCCGGGGCATCCCCAAGCTTAGGCTTTTGGTCGTCCTTGAATTTTACCTTGGGTTGCCTTGGGAATCCCCAAGCTTAGGCTCTTTCCACTCCTTATTCCATAATCCATCCAATCTTTACCCAAAACTTCAAAACTTCACAACACAAAACTCAACAGAAAATCTCATGAGCTCCGTTAGCGAAATAAATCAAACCACCACTTTAAGGTACTGTAATGAACTCATTATTTATTTATATTGGTGTTAAACCTCCTTTATTCCAACTTCTCTGTGGTTCATACCCCCCGATACTAGCCATAGATTCATCAAAATAAGCAAACAACACACGAAAAACAGAATCTGTCAAAAACAGAACAGTCTGTAGTAATCTGTATCAAACGCAAACTTTATGTAACTCAAAAATTCTACCAAAATAGGAAGACCTAAATAATTTGTTTATTGATCTACTTCAATTGGAATCAGTATTTTATCATGTTACGGTGATTTTTAACAATTGTTTTCGTGAGCAGAAAGTTTCTGACTTTTTCAGCAAGATCAAATAACTATCATCCAAGAAGATCCTATAGGTTTTACTTGGCACAAACACTAATTAAAACATAAAACCACATCTAACCAGAGGCTAGATCAATTATTTATTGAATAACAGCAACTAAAAATATTGGGTTGTCTCCCAACAAGCGCTTTTCTTTAAAGCCTTTTAGCCAGCCATAGATAATTTTAATGATGTTCACATGAAAGACAAGAATTGAAGTGCAAAGAGAGCATCATAAAACACGTGACAAACACATCTAAGCCTAACATACTTTCTATGCATAGGCATATTATAAGCAAACAAATTTGCAAGGCAAGCAAAAACTAGCAAATGCAAGGAAGAAGAAAGTGACGATAGCAATCTCAATATGAAGAGAGGTAATTTAGTAACATGAAAACTTCTACAACCATATTTTCCTCTCTCATAATAATTACATGTAAGATCATATTCAAATTCAACAATATCTCTATCACATAACATATTCTCTAGATGATCCACATGCATGCAAAGTTGACACTCTTCCAAAATAGTGGGAATAACATAAACTAAAGTCATGACCTCTCCAAACCCACTTTTATCAAAAACTTCATAAGATTGATCAAAATCCAAATATGTGGGATCTAAAGTTGACACTCTTCCAAACCCAGTTTCAATACTATTGCAAATATTATTATCAATCTCATATTCATCATGGGGCTTAAATAAATTTTCAAGATCATAAGAAGAATCACCCCAATCATGATTATTGCAACAAGTAGTAGAAATAGCAAAACTAGCATCCCCAAGCTTAGGGTTTTGCATATTATAAGCACAATTGACATTAATAGAATTTATACTATCATCATTGCAATCATGCTTTTTATTCAAAGATCCGTCATGAATCACTCCATAAAGTACTTCATCACAATTTTCAGATTCACAAATTTCAAGCAAAACTTCATAAAGATAATCTAGTGCACAAAACTCACTAGAAATTGGTTCATCATAATTGGATCTCTTAAAATCATTAGCAAGCGGATGAGGACCCATAGATCTTAGGTTCTCTGTTTAGCAATAAATAAACAACTATTCCAACCAAACGAGCAAATGAGCCAAGTAAGACATCAAAGCAAACGAGAAGACGAACAGAAGAAGGGTGAATAAAATGGCAAAGGTGAAGTGGGGGAGAGGAAAATGAGAGGTAAATGGCAAATAATGTAATGCGAGGGATAAGAGTTTGTGATGGGTACTTGATATGTCTTGACTTGTGCGTAGATCTCCCCGGCAACGACGCCAGAAATGGCTAGTTGCTGGGAGATCAAATCTTGACTTGACTTGGCGTCAGCCTCCCCGGCAACGGCGCCAGAAATGGCTAGTTGCTGGGAGATCAAATCTTGACTTGACTTGGCGTAAGCCTCCCCGACAATGGCGCCAGAAATCCTTCTTTCTACCTCTTGAGCATGCGTTGGTTTTCCCTTGAAGAGGAAAGGGTGATGCAACAAAGCAGCGTAAGTATTTCCCTCACTTTTTGAGAACCAAGGTATCAATCCAGTAGGAGGATACACGCAAGTCGCCTCGTACCTACACAAACAAATAAGAACCTTGCAACCAACGCGATAAAGGGGTTGTCAATCCCTTCACGGTCACTTGCAAAAGTGAGATCTGATAGAGATAATAAGATAAATATTTCTGGTATTTTTATGATATAGATTGAAAGTAAAGATTGCAAAGTAAAATAGATTGGAAACTTTATGATGGAATAGACCCGAGGGCCATAGGTTTCATTAGTGGCTTCTCTCAAGATAGCATCTACGGTGGGTGAACAAATTACTGTCGAGCAATTGATAGAAAAGCGCATAGTTATGAGAATATCTAGGCATGATCATGTATATAGGCATCACGTCCGTGACAAGTAGACCGAAACGATTCTGCATCTACTACTATTACTCCACACATCGACCGCTATCCAGCATGCATCTAGAGTATTAAGTTCATAAGAACAGAGTAACGCATTAGGCAAGATGACATGATGTAGAAGGATAAACTCAAGCAATATGATATAAACCCCATCTTTTTATCCTCGATGGCAACAATACAATACGTGCCTTGCTGCCCCTGCTGTCACTGGGAAAGGACACCGCAAGATTGAACCCAAAGCTAAGCACTTCTCCCATTGCAAGAATGATCATTCTAGTAAGCCAAACCAAACTGATAATTCGAAGAGACTTGCAACGATACTTAAATCATTTATAAAAGAATTCAGAGGAGATTCAAATATTGTTCATAGATAATCTTGATCATAAACCCACAATTCATCGGATCTCGACAAACACACCGCAAAAAGAATTACATCGAATAGATCTTTAAGAGAATCAAGGAGAACTTTGTATTGAGATCCAAAGAGAGAGAAGAAGCCATCTGGCTAATAACTGTGGACCCGAAGGTCTGAGATAAACTACTCACACATCATCGGAGAGGCTATGGTGTTGATGTAGAAGCCCTCCGTGATCGATTACCCCTCCGGCGGAGCGCCGGAAAAGGTTCCAAGATGGGATCTCACGGGTACAGAAGGTTGCGGCGGTGGAAATAGGGTTTCGTGGTTCTCTCGGATGTTTTCGGGGTATATGAGTATATATAGGCGAAAGAAGTCAGTCAGGGGATCCATGAGGGGCCCACGAGGGTGGGGGGCGCGCCTACCCCCTGGGCACGCCTCACTGCCTCGTGGCTTCCTCGTTGCTTGCTTGACGTCCACTCCAAGTCTCCTGGATTGCGTTTGCTCCAAAAAATCACTCTCCCCAAGGTTTCATTCCGTTTGATATTCCTTTTCTGCGAAACACTGAAATAGGCAAAAAAACAGCAATTTGCACTGGGCCTTTGGTTAGTAGGTTAGTCCCAAAAATAATATAAAAGTGTATGATAAAGCCCATTAAACATCCAAAACAGATAATATAATAGCATGGAATAATCAAAAATTATAGATACGTTGGAGACGTATCACTTCTATAATAGCATTGTTGAATGATTCACAAAGGTTATTGTCAACAGATTCACATTTTGCCCCAACTGGAAAGAAAGCCCTAGCCCAATGCTTTGGCTCTGTCCTCGTGATGTCCTTTGCACCATCAGGAGTAAGTTGAGTTAGCTTGGCTTTGTTATAGTTAAAATCTTCCCTATGTGAATACTTTGCAATGGCCCAGAACCTTTTCTGTAACTCATGGTCTTTGTGTTTCTTTCTCCAATTGGCATAAATGTGCCTTGCACACATCCTATGCTCTGCCCTAGGCAAGTAGTCTGTCATGCTCATAATTAGGCCCTGCAAAAAGAGACAAATGTTGGCAGCCAAAAAAATACATATGCAAAATGAGAAAAATGTACGCAAGAAGAGACAAATGCTTATTAATTTTTTCCTAAGCATTGAATAAATTTTACCTTTTGTTTGTCAGAAATGAAGACCCATCCAGCACCTTGATCATTGATGTCCAAATCTTTGATAAGAAGTCCAATAAACCATGCCCATGTATCCTTGGTCTCCTTCTCGACAACGGCCCATGCAACTGGATACATTTGGTTGTTCGCATCCCTAGCACACTACTAGAAAAAGGGCTATAGATGGGATTGACATTAATGGCGCACCACACAAGCAGTGCGCCATTAGTATATACTAATGGCGCACCACCTTCTGACACGCCATTAGAGATGAAACTACTAATGGCGCACCTGGGCCAGGGTGCGCCATTAGTATCAATTTTTTTTAACTAGTGCGCCTGTCCAAACATACTAATGGCGCATCCAGACAAAGTGCGCCATTAGTAGTTGAAACTACTAATGGCGCACCATGCACAGGGTGCGCCATTAGTATATAAAAAAAAATTTAACTAGCGCGCCTGTCCAAACATACTAATGGCGCATCCAGAGCCAGTGCGCCATTAGTAGTTGAAACTACTAATGGCGCACCAGCCCCGGGGTGCGGCATTAGTATCAAATTTTTTTTAACTAGTGCGCCTGTCCAAACATACTAATGGCGCATCTGGAGACAGTGCGCCATTAGTAGTTGAAACTACTAATGGCGCACTTGGACCAGGGTGCGCCATTAGTATCAATTTTTTTTAAAGTAGTGCGCCTGTCCAAACATACTAATGGCGCATCCTGCCCGCGGTGCGCCATTACTAGTTGTAACTAGTAATGGCGCACCAGGCCCAGGGTGCGCCATTAGTATAAAAAGTTTTTTTTTACTACTGCGCCTGTACAAACATACTAATGGCGCATATAGGGTTGGTGCGCCATTAGTAAGTGGGCAGCAACAAGATATTTTGGACAGCCTCTCCTACCCACACTCACTTTCTCCCCACTTCATTCTCTCCACCTCCTCCTTGTCTCGGGTGCCTCCTCTTTTTCACCTCATTTCCACCATAGATTCATTCAATTTAAGTGGTTAAATTACCTTGTTTTGATAGGTAAGTAAGGGGGGAAGCTATATTTATGTTGTTCTCCCTACAACAATGTGCACATGCACTTTTTATGGCCTAGCTAGATCTATGTATGTTCGTGGTGTTGCATATGTTTGTGGTGTTGCATATGTGTTTGTGTTTGGAGGTGTACCGGTATTTGAAATGCGATAGTTGCCAATATTTTGCCGGAATGTTGATTCATTTCCGTTTCGGCGAGAATTTTGGCATTAAGCATTCTTTTTGGTCCTATTTTTAGGGAAAGTCATGCCAAATTTTTTCTTGGTTCTAAAATATCGTTTTGCTCTACCCCACAGGCGACCATGGTCCGCATGATGACCGAAGGCATCGTGAATAGGTTTTTGAGGTCCGCGAAGGCCGAGATGCTTCAAAAGAACGAGACGGAGATAAGATGTCCGTGTCGAAGATGCAAGCTGAAGAGCCTTATTGCGGACCCGGAATCCTGGCAGGTGCGGGACCACCTGCTCTTGCGTGGTTTCATGGATGGCTATCGGTGGCAAGGTGATGAAGATGACTACGAAGTCATCCATGGGGGCCGGGCAAGAAATGAGGAAGGGCAGCAAGACAACCACCGCGGCTCGGGCGGGCGAGAAGACGAAGAATCCCCAGGAGATGATCACGACGGTGATGCTGTACACAGTCATCATGTAGAAGATGCAGGACATGATGATGAGGAAGATGCCGGAGCAGACGACGGGCATGATCATGAAGATGATGATGCCGGCGGAGCAGACGACGCTGGACCATCGATGGGCTGGGTGCAGGACCCTCATATTCAAGAGCTGCTTCTCAAGCAGATGGATAACGCAAGAGCTGCCGCCCGAGAGAAAGCCAAGATGGATCAACTTGAGTTAGACGCGGTTACTCCATTGTATGAAGGATGCAGGCCCGAGGATACCCGCCTGAAAGTAACGCTCATGGCTCTGGAGATGAAGGTAAAACACAAAATGACTGACGCATGCTTCGACGAGAACATGTCATTCTGGCACGAACGTCTTCCCAAGGGGAACAAGTGCCCGACCAGTTTGGAGGAGGCGAAGAAAATCGTGTGTCCTCTGGATTTACCGCACGTGAAATACCATGTGTGCATGAACAATTGCATCATTTATCGGGACGAGCACGCGGAGTCTACCATATGTCCGGTGTGCGGCGTCACTCGATACAAGAAGAGGAAGAAAGCTCCTCGAAAAGTGGTGTGGTACTTTCCGATCACTCCTCGTCTGCAGCGGTATTTCGCGGACCCTAAGGTAGCAAAGCTCCTGCGTTGGCACGCGGATAGGGAGGAGAAGAAGCGAGAAGATGACGCAAATGATCCGGAGATAGATAAAAAAGACAAGATGCTGAGTCACCCTAAGGATGCGAGCTAGTGGCAAGCGTTGAACTTCGAAGACCTAGAATTTGGGAACGATCCAAGGAACATCGTGTTGGGCGCGAGCACCGATGGAGTCAATCCGTTTGGCAGCCAGAGAAGCACACATATCACCTGGCCTGTGTTTGTGTGGATGTACAACCTTCCCCCCTGGTTGTGCATGAAGAGGAAGTACATTCACATGAGTATGCTAATCGAAGGACCGAAACAACCAGGGAACGACATCAATCTATATCTGGGGCTGCTGAAAGAGGAGCTAGACACGCTGTGGAAAACGCCAGCCAATACGTGGGACGCCGCAGAGAAAGAATATTTCCCTATGAGAGCCGCGCTGCTCACGACGGTGCACGACTATCTCGGTTACGGATATCTCGCAGGGCAGGTGGTCCACGGATTTTCTGGATGCGTCAGGTGCATGGATGAGACAACGTATCGCCAGCTAGATAGAGATCCCGGGTCTTCGAAAACCGTGTTCATGGGACATCGAAGGTGGCTTCGCGACGATGACCCGTGGAGAAAACGCAAGGATCTATTCGATGGTGAAACCGAACCCCGAGGACGCCCGCGTACGAGGAGCGGCGAGGAAATAGACGAGCTGTTGAAAAATTGGAAAGACTGCCCACTGCCGGGAAAGAAGCAAAAGGCGCCAGAGCCGGGAAAGAAGCGAAAGGCGCCAGAGCCGCTGCTGAAGGTATGGAAAACGAGGTCTGTTTTCTGGGACTTGCCGTACTGGAAGATCCACCGTGTGCCTCACAGCCTTGATGTCATGCATATCACGAAGAACGTGTGCGAGAGTCTGCTTGGTACCCTGCTCAACATGCCAGAGAGGACCAAAGATGGGCCGAAAGCAAGGGCAGACTTGAAATCAATGGGCATCAGGCAGGAGCTTCACGCTATATATGATGATGATGATGATGATGAGGCGAAGCAGGACACGGAAAGTCGCCGCAAAGGCAAAAAGGCCAAGAAGACCGGAAATGACTACCCTCCCGCGTGCTTCACTCTAAGTCAGGAGGAGATCGAGCAGTTTTTCACCTGCCTCGTAGGAGTAAAACTTCCTTACAGTTACGCGGGGAAGATAAGCAGATACCTAGACCTAGCGAAGCTGAAGTTCAGCGGGATGAAGTCTCACGACTGTCACGTGCTGATGACGCAGATACTTCCAGTTGCAATCCGTGGGATCATGGACGCGCACGTCCGTGAAACGCTATTTGGCCTATGCAACTTTTTCGACGTCATCTCTCGGAAGTCTGTTGGCGTGAGGCAACTCAGAAGGCTACAGGAAGAGATCGTGGTGATACTATGCGAGCTTGAGATGTACTTCCCGCCCGCATTCTTCGACGTTATGGTGCATCTGCTGGTCCATATCGTGGACGATATCATCCAACTCGGGCCGACGTTCCTGCACAGCATGATGCCATTCGAAAGGATGAATGGTGTCATCAAAGGATACGTTCGCAACATGTCACGTCTAGAGGGAAGCATAGCCAGGGGCTTTCTGACCGAAGAGTGCATCTCCTACTGCACGAATTATCTAGGCATCGAGAACCCCGTTGGTCTGCCCGTCAACAGGCACCTCGGCAGGCTCGCTGGATGGGGTCACCGTGAGGGTCGCCGCGAAATGCATGTCGACTTCGAGGGTCGACTCGCCGACTTTGAAAGAGCAAACCTAGTCGCGCTACAACACATAGACGTGGTCGATCCTTGGGTGGTAGAGCACAAAACCTTTATTAAGAAGACGTACAATGACCGAGGCCAACAGAGGACGGACGGAGATATACTCAAAGAGCACAACTCATGTTTCACGCGTTGGTTCAAGCAGAAGCTTCTGTCGTACCCTTTACATGAGGATTCTTCCGCGGAAGAACAACTCATATTCGCCTTGTCACAGGGCGCCGAGCACAACCTGATGACCTATGAGGCGTACGATATCAACGGCTACACATTCTACAACGAGGCCAAGGACATGAAGAGCGATGGTTATCAGAACTCCGGGGTAACGATGGAATCCTACACCGGTAACGACAAGGGCAGATACTACGGAAGGATCGAGGAGATCTGGGAGCTGAGCTACGCTGGAGAGAAGGTCCCGATGTTCCGTGTCAGATGGGCCAAGAGCGTCCTAAAAGAAGACCGGTATTTCACCACCATGGTTATACCCGAAGCCAAATCCAAGACCGCAGGCGCAAACGTCACCGCGAAAAATGAGCCATGGGTACTGGCTTCCCAAGTGGACCAATGCTTCTTCATTACCGACCCGTCAAAGCCCAGTCGTGTTGTCGTGAGGAGAGGCAAAAGGAAGATCATCGGAATGGATGGAGTAGCCAATGAGCAAGACTTCGACAAGTACGGCGACCCGAGAATCGAACATGACGACGATGATGAAGTAGCAGCATACACCACAAGAAGAAGCAGGACCACCCTACCTAAAGGACGTCCGTTCCACAGAAGAACTCCATTTGCGAAAAAGAAGGGCAAGAAGATTGTGAACAGATAGCTAGCTAAGAGATTGATTGTATTTAAATCGTAGCCTTCATTTCTCGATTGTATTTCATGGGCACTTTTTGAACTATCATGAATATTTTTAAATTTCATGGACACTCGATATCGATCCCCCTCCATCTCGATCGCTAGCTATCCCACCTCGCCAGATCCGGTCCCCCTCGCCGCCGAGCACCCCCCGGTCCACCGGCCCCCCGCACCCCGGCGCACCCTCCCCCGCTCCACCGGCATTACTGTTTGATGATATTTTTAAAAAAATTATTATTGTCTTATAAAAAAATTATTACTGTCTTATAAAAAATTATTACTATCTTATAAAAAATTATTACTGTCTTATAAAAAAATTATTACTGTCTTATAAAAAAATTGTGGAGCCTGGGAATCGAACCCAGGACCTCCTGGTGTGAGAACTGGCTGCTGACCAGTCGAGCTAGTAGAGGGGACTTGGTGTGGATCAGGTAAGGTGGAAGATAACCTGTTGGCTCGAGCAGAAAAAAAAATACTAATGGCGCACCAGGGTGAGGTGCGCCATTAGTGTGGATGTACTTATGGCGCACCGAGGGGTGGTGCGCCATTAGTATTGTGCCCTCGCCCTCGCCTATCCCCGGCCCGGCCCAAACCGGCCTCTCTCTCCCTCGCCCTCGCCCTCGATCCCCTTCCCCTCTCCTCTCCCGACGCCGCTGCCCCGCCGCCTCGACGCCGCCCCGTCGTCCTCGTCTCCGCCCCGACGCCCCGACGCCGCTGCCCCTTCCCCTCTCCGCCCCGTCGTCCTCGTCTCCGCCCCGACGCCCCGACGCCTCGACACCGCCCCGTCGTCCTCGTCCTCGCCCTCCTCCTCCGGTGACTGCAGCGCCGCCGCCGTTGAGTTCTCAAATCCTGCTAGGTTCTCTTCTCCCCGTCCCTCTCTCTCATGCGTTTTTCTTCTTCAACCCTAACCCTAACCTGAACCCATTGTACAGCGGCGCGCCTCACTTGAGCCACCCGATCGGGGACTTGTTGACGATTCCTCCGCCTGCCCTACGGAGGACTAAGGAGCTCTTGGTCTGGGAGCAAGCAGGGTATGTTTCGCCTCTTCCAATCAGAGTGCTTCTTCAGTTCACCTCTTCAGAAGTTTCACCGCCTCAGACATTATGACAGCAGAACTGGACCCGTACTTTTGCCTGTTGATAGATATAGGTTCAGAAAACTCAGCAGCTCCCGTGTTTCTTTTGCTAGCTAAAACTTGCTCCATTCTCTCGATAGGATAGGGCGAACCTGTCAGTTTTGGCCTTGCGGTTCTATGATTCAGAACTGCTCAAAGCGTTGTGGCCAGTGGTTTTAGTAGTTGTCAGGGTCTCGCTCTTCTGCAATTCATTCATCTCTATGATATGTGGTTGGTACTTGCAATGAGTTGATCTTGCATTTCTTTTGGATGATGGATGCACTTCGTATAAATGAAAATTGCAGTGTTCTTGCCAATAATCCTGTCTTTCTATTAGGCCCTTGAGCTGGTGATTCAGAAATGCAAAACGTAGTGGGTTTGAGCTGGTGATGGTGCTTGTAGTTGTGCTGTTTTGAGTTTTGGCCAAGGAGCATGAAAAGGAATTTGTCTCGTGTGCCGAGCATCCGAGTTCTGAACTGCACCTGTACCCCAAGTGCTCCTTTTATGATTTTGAACTTGATTGAACAACCTCCATTCCTTTGTAAATTCTGTACTGTATTTTTTTTCAATTTGTGTGTACATCTAGAGGTTGCTTGGCCGATTGCTAGCTCTGTGCACTGATGTGCCATTCCGGAGTCAGTTTCTTGTCACAAGGAACACTATGATGTTGATTCATAAATATATTCATAGTCACAAATTGATGATGATTAACTGCCAGCCCAACTGGAATCATAAAATGGACTGCACATATAAACTAGTATTGGGCACTCAGATTCAAAGAAGAAATTGCAAAGTTCTTTTGGATTCTTGTTTATAAGATAACAATGGTCAACCATTAGTCCTAGTCTCTTTCTTCTGTCCTGCCTTGTACCAAATGCTCAGGGATCCTATCGTGTATTGTATTGTAGTGGGAATGTCGCAATTATTATTGTATTGTATTGTATTGTCCCCCTGTAGTTTGTACTGCTCCTGTAGTTTGTTTGTAAAAATATGAAGTACTTCTTGCTTGATCGATCACTGTAGGCCCCTTATCACTGTAGTTTGTTTGTAAAAACGTTACTGCTGCTTGTCATTTTAGCAATCTTGCTTGTCATTTGATCGATCACTTCTTCTGGATCCTTATCACTGTAGGCCCCTGTAGTTTGTACTGCTCTCGGGTCATCAAGAACGTCCGGTGCCGGTAGCTCAAGTAACCTGAACTCCTCACAGCAGAGTTTCTCCATATGTAAGATGATTTATGACACTTCCATATCATATCTTGCTACATGGGTTCAATTTATTTTATCCATTTTGGGCAGTTTTCATGATGGTGTATTGTGTATGCCCTTGCTATATTTGTTTCCATTATTTCTTAGAAGATTACTTGAACCTAATCTTTTGCATAATTAGATGTCTTCATCTGTACATCATATACATACATGTGATCAAACCAAGGGAGATCATGTTTGTTTGTTGCTTGCATTGCTAAAAAACAGTAGCTACAATTTGTAAAAAGCATGTTATAGAAACTTTGCCATGTTATAGGAACTTTTATCTAAGAGTTTGTTACTTGCATTTACCTTGCTGTAACTGCAGTACCTCCTGCTGTAACTGCTGAGTTCTGAGACAGCACTCTTTTCTTTTAATTTTCAGAACATTTACAGTCTTGCTCACTACTTTTTATGATTGATTTGTAGTTTTGTTACAGAATGCAGTACCTTGTATCACTATATCATTGTAGCAAAAGTACTGAGTTTCTGCTTGTGTATCATTGTATCACTGTATCACTGTATCACTTGGGCATGAAATGGTTCCATAAACCAAAAGCCTGTTGTACATTATAGCCAGATGATACTGCTTGGTGTATTTTCCATGTTGTGATGGAGGCCTTTTTTGCCTTGTCCACCCGAGAGGCCCTTGAGTTTGCCGGAATGTCGATTAACTTCCGTTCCGGCAAATTCGGGTACTCCATATGTCCTATTTTCAGCAAAGGTCATGCTGAAATTTTCCGTGAATTTTAGCATGACTTTGCTAAAAATAGGACATATGGGGTACTTGTGACTAATGCATGGGCCGGGGTATCTTAGTAGTTAATTAAGTAGGATCAAGTGCCCCGGCGTACTTGTGACTAATGCTTGGCTTTTAGGGTGCCTCGGTGTCGATAAAAACCGAAATGATGAAAGCTTAGGCTTTTAGGGTGCCTCGGCGTCGAAAAACCCTCAATGATAAAAGCTTAGCTTTTAGGATGCCTCGGTGTCGACAAACCCTAAATGATGAGACCATGATCTTGTTCCTTGACAATAACCAACTTTTTGACCAAACTTTGTTCCTATTTAGAGAGAAACATGGCCAACAATGATGAGGCCGGGGGTTCGAGCGTCAAGCCATTCTGGATGCTGTCCCAGGAGATGGAGGAACAACCTCACTTGTATGAGGACGCCGCCTTCCCCACCGATCCTGAGACCACTGATGGTACCGCCGAGGATGACCCCACTGATGCCACCACTGATGGTGCCGCCGAGGATGCCACCACTGATGGTGCCGCCGAGGATGCCACCACTGATGATGGCGGCGCACGCACAGATGGCAGCCAACCGAAGAGGCAACGGAAGGACCGGCGCCCGACCGTGCTCCGCACCCTCAAGGAGGAAGTTACTGAAGTGGACTCCGACGGGAATCCAACGGCGCCCGAACGAATAGTCAAGGGGTACTCGCTTCAGCTCGGGTGCATTCTCCGGAGCACCGTCTCGATCAACACCGAGAACCTGAGGCATCCTGACAGAGGGAATTTGCGCAACCTCCTCTTCACGAAGCTGCACGAACGATACAAGTTCCCCGCTGAATTTGAAAACACAAGCCTCAAAGGGAATAAAGTGAACAATGCTGCCCTCACGAAGATGAGCAAGGCCCTGTCTACTTGGAAAAGCAATGTGAAGAGAATGGTCGAGAAAGGTGAGAGTTATGAGAAGCTCAAGGAGAAAAATCCTTCGATCACCGAAGATGACTACAATGACTTCAAGATCAATTGCTCGAGCACCGCAAACTCCGAATCAAGTAAGTGGGGGAAAGAAATGCGGGAGCTGAACTTAGGGGAACACACACTCGGTCCCGGCGGTTACAGAGTGGCGGAGCCTATATGGGACAAGGAGGAGACGGACCGTGCCGAGCAAGGCCTACCGCCCCTCTTCGATAAATACGGTGACAAGCAGACCAGGAACTTTGTCAGGGCCCGGTACAAGAAGGACCCGAAAACAAAGGAGCTTACCACGGATCCGAAGACCAGGGCGCTTGAGCTTGTTCTGGTAAGGAATACACCCCCTCGTAATTAGCTCCATATGGTTGCATTCTAATTAATGAAGCCAAATTTCTAAATGGTTCACATTCCTTCCGCAGGCGACTGAAAGCAGTAGCGCGGGGTCGACTAAGAGCAACCCTTGGGACACCACTCTAAATAGGGCGTTGAATGTAATGAAGAACAAGGATAAGCTCAGTAAGCCGACGTCAGCTGGTCGTGTGGCCGGCAAAGGCTTGTCGACAAAATGGTCGTCATACTATGACACTGCTGGGCGAAAGGAGAAAAAGACCAGCTCGGAAAGCCAGGCGCGTTAGGTTCAAGAACTCAGGGCACAGGTGGCGCGGATTCCGGAGATTGTCCAAGAGCAAGTGCAACAACAACTCGGAGCGACGATCACCGCCATTGTGCCTACCTTGATCCAGGGGATTAGTGCGTGGATTGCGGGCGGCCAACAGGGGCCGCCCCCGATTCCTAGCTTCACGGCCAGCAACTCGCAGAACGCGATGGCGGGGCCATTGGTGTCTCCGGCGGAGCCGGCATTGGTGTCTCCGACGCCGGCACGGGAGCTTAATGCACCCGGGTGTACGCCGGCCGGCACCTCTGCAGCAAGCGGCCCCTCCGTCAACTGCACGCCCGCCGTTGGCGGTGCCTCGACATTAGCCGAGCTCGACGCCATCATCACGGTAACTAATTAAGCCTCTCTCGGCCGAGGACTTCATCTCCTTGCCTTTGACTGGGCATCCCTAACGCCCTACATGTTTTCGCAGGGCGCCGCCGACGTTCCGTGCACTCTCCTGCACTTCGTGAACAACGAGTTGGTCGATGTCGCCAAGGGCAAAATCGTTCAACCGGGCAACCCCTTGTTCCACGGTACCCAGATGCCACCCAACTTGTTTAGGGTTCAACTGGTTCGGGTGCTGCCAGGCTGCGACGAGGTGTTACCTCCGATTCAACCAATGGGGGCCGACGATGATGACGTGATGAACCTCAGCGCCTGCCTGAGCTGGCCCCTACTTTTGCCGAAGAGCCAGATTCGTTTGGGGGCGGGGGACACCACCCCAAAGACAACACCGCCAGTCGTGCCGGCGCCAAGTCGGCCCCATGGCAAGACCGCCGCAACGGTGCCGGACATCCCTATGCCACTGGATCCAAACATGCATATGGCACAGGATCAGAACGACGACGACGACGATACATTTGCCAACGTCGATCAGTACTTTGCCGATCATGGGGATGGTGGCGACTTCATGGGGCCTCCTTCTCAAGAACCCAACCCAACAAAAGACGTGTGCGATCTAGCTGGTACCGCGGAGAAGCCAAGTTGCAACAGGCGTCGTCTGCTGTTCAGCTCTCAGGAGACGCCTCCAGCTGCCGACTTCACCGAGCCTCAGATAGGCGAGGTGCGAAATATGATCAGCCCCAACACACTCAAGAAGGCGGTCTGTGAGCAGAACTCGGTCCCATTACAGGAGATCAAGAAGAAGGCACGCAAAAGAAAGACTAACAAGGGTGCGGGCCAGCCGGCACCGAGTACGATCCGTGCTCAGGACGGGCCACCTTCAACTGCGGATATCTCGAGGAGGGTGCATGTGGCGGGTAGGCCGATGCTACCGAGAAATATGCTTGATGCTGCAACCGGTGCTATGCGGAGTCTGCATGACAGTGTGCTTTCTTTGGAGAAGCGGCGTCTCCGAGAGAAGGATGTGGCATACCCGGTTTTCGCGGCCAAGGTGCCAGAGGGCAAGGGCTTTGTGGATAACTCCATCGGGGGTACGATCGTCCTGCGGTTTGATGACATCCACGCTATGTTGAACCTTCATCCGCTGCACTACACCTTCGTTCGGCTATTTTCGCTGAGTATGGAGATGCGGATCATTCGCGACAAGACCCCGGACATCGTGATAGTCGACCCCTTCTACATGCGTGCCAAGATCTTGGGCAGCGCTGGGGACCGGCAAGTCGCGAGTTCTTACCTCGAAGGCGTCATTCTGGCAAACCAAGATAAGGACAACTTCCTCGTGCCTTACTTTCCCGAGTAAGTCCTCCCCTCAACCGCCCCGTAACATATGAATTATTAGATTTCGATCGTTTTTCTTTTAACATTCCGTGTTTTCTGCAGTGACACACATTGCACGCTCATCCTCCTAAGCCCCAAATATTCCATGGCCACGTATTTCGACCCGGACCGTCAGTCGAACGTAGACTACACAAATGTCAAGAAGGTTCTTGATGATGTTCTCCCCGGCTACGTCAAATCTGGAGGCACCTTCACCAGGCCTATTCGTAAGTACGGCAAGCACGTGTTCTCCCACAACACGACGTTCTGCTGTGTCAAGCAGCCGCCTGGCGGTCAGAAGGGTGCCTACTACGCCATCCATCACATGCGGGAGATCGTACGGGACCATCATCAACTACTGCTACCGAGTAGACTCAAAGATTGGGCCGCGAGCGTGTCGGCAATCCAGGACGCGGACATCAGACAAGAATTCTTTTGCATCCAGTCGGAGTTTGCGGAAATCATCCATCAAGATGTCCTTCGTACCTCGGGGCAGTTCTACCTCAGAAATCAACCGTCCAACAATGACATCGACACAATCCTACAAATGCAGGCTGATAACGCCCGTGGTTTCATGACTCCCACGATAGACGACGGCTTCATCCACGCTCCGGTCCCTTGAGTCGAGTCGAAAGCAGTGATGCTGTGTCTAGTTCTGAAACATCGATTGGCTCATGTTGTAATTAAACTTTAATGAACTTGTAGTATGTCTCTTTGGTTTCGAGAGTCCTTCAACTTAGATGTAATCGATGCTATTAATGTCTTGCTTTTCTCTTCCGATCGTTCTGTTGCATACTTATATATTGCTTATGTATTGTCTGTGAATTGGTACTAACGTTTCGTTTGGCTACTGCATAGCGATGCCGTGGTATGTCGTGTACAAGGGTAAGGTTCCCGGAGTCTACGACGACTGGGAGGAGTGTCGGAGACAGGTTCACCGATTCAGCGGTAACAGTTACAAAGGGTACGCCACTAGGGCCGAGGCCGAATCTAGATACGCCAGCTATCTAGCAGGAGAGGGGAGGGAGCGTTGGAGGAACCGGATGAAGACGAGTTTCATCGTGATGATGCTCATCGTGATGACCGCAGCTCTCTTCTATGTGATGGTAGTTTAGATGATCGATATCGACTTGTAATGTGAAGACAAACTCGCGGTCTCGAAACTTGTAATATAATGTTCTATCTTTGTTCGGTCTTTTCAATTCGGAGACTAATATGATGAATTGTATTCGGAGACTAAAATGATGAATTGTATTCAGAGACTAATATTCTATTGTATTCGATGAATCTGTTGTTGATGTGTGATGTCTATATTTTGTCCAATTATAAATTTTGTAACCTGTGCAAAAAACAGAAAATAAAAAAATAAAAAAAACCTAATATTCATACTAATGGCGCATCACATCATAGTGCGCCATTAGTATGCCAAAGGATACTAATGGCGCATCACTAAACAGTGCGCCATTAGTATGCCGAAGTTACTAATGGCGCATCCCGTTGCTGTGCGCCATTAGTATGCCAAAGCACCTGGGTATAGATGGCACCCTGGGAGGCATACTAATGGCGCACTTCTGTATATACTAATGGCGCATCTGTGGTGCGCCATTAGTATACCAGATACTAATGGCGCACCAGTGGTGCGCCATTAGTAAAATATACTAATGGCGTGCTACTAATGGCGCACCACTAATGCGCCATTAATGGCAAGATTAGGTGCGCCATTAGTAGGCCTTTTCCTAGTAGTGGCAATTGCAGCTAGCACTCACCTTGGCATGCTCCTTTGAAGAAACAACCATCCAACCCAATCACTTTTCTGCATCCTGCTTTAAACCCTTTCTTCATTGCATTGAAACAAACATAAAATTGCTGAAAGATGTTCTGCTCCATCTCTTTTGGATCCAAGGAAACAGCCACTGTGCTCCCAGGGTTGCTCCTAAGCAGTTCCAACTAATAATCAAATACTTTTGTGTACTCATTTTTCATACCACACAAAAGCTTGTCAAGTACAATCTTTTTTGCTGCCTTGCACTTTGAAATTGATACATCAGCAAACATGTCTTGCATCATTGTGGATTTCATGCTGTCAATCTTCCATAGAGGATTTGCCAAGATGAAATTCTCATACCTTTTGGCAATGACCTTGGCAGTAACTAGTTTGTTGTCTCTGTTTTTTGCACATTCATGCTCATCTTCAAATGTGATGATTTGAAACCTAGCACACCTACTTGTTTTTGCTGCATATAACAACCATGGACACCCAGGCCAGTCACACTTTCCTCTTACTCTCTGCTCCTCAGATTTTAAGAAGGAAATGCTCCTTTTGGTAGCAAGTCCATACCTCTTTATAGCTTTGGTTAATTGCTTCTTGCTTCTAAAAACCATTCCTAGACTAAAGTGTGGAATGTCAGATTCAGGGTTAAACCTAACATACTTGCTCTTCCTCCTAATCATGTTCCCATCTTCATCTTCATCATATGAGTAGTAGTCATCACATGATTCAAATTCCATATCCTGTATAGTCTCCTCCACATTTGCCACCAGCTCAATAGGCACTGCCCCAGTTGAATCTGTATCAGCCCATCTCTTGGAATCTCTCATCTTTTTCCTAAATTTTCTTGCATGCTTTCTCAGCTCAACAACCTCCGATTCTTCCCCACTGTCATCTGTATGTGGCACATTGATAATCCCCAAGTGCAGGGAATCATCGTAGCAATTCACAAAGGTGGAAGTGATAAGTATGGAGTGTCGAACCCACAAGGAGCTAAAGGTAAGATCAATATTCTCTCAAGTCCTATCTGCCACTGATACGACTCTACATACACCGAACGTTTGCTTCCAACTAGAAACGAGAAATAAAACTGCGTTGTGGGTATGAAGAGGATAACTTTGCATGGTATCGGAGAGCTAAAATATAAAAGTAGGTGCTGTTATCATAAATTTAGAATATATTACTAAATATTATAAATAGCGAGTGTGGAATAATGATGGATCGGTGTGCGGAATTGTCCTAGGCAATTGTTAACAAGACCGGTAGTCGTCATTGCAATTTCATATGAGGGAGAGGCATAAGCTAACATACTTTCTCTTCTTGGATCATATGCACTTATGATTGAAACTCTAGCAAGCATCCGCAACTACTAAAGATCATTAAGGTAAAACCCAACCATAGCATTAAAGCATCAAGTCCCCTTTTATCCCATACGCGACAACCCCCTTACTCGGATGTATGCTTCTGTCACTCAAGCCACCCACTGTAAGCGAATCATGAACGTATTGCAACACCCTACAACGGGAATCCCTCACGCTTGCGCGACACGGAGGGAACCATATGACAGCACCAAAATAAAACATACAACTCGTACCAATCTAGATCATCAATCAACCCAAAGACAAAGGATATCTACTCAAAACATCATAGGATGGCAACACATCATTGGATCATAATATGTGGCATAAAGCACCATGTTCAAGTAGGGATTGCAGCGGGGTGCGGGAGAGTGGACCGCGTAAAATAGATGAGGATGGTTATGATGATAGTGATGTTGATGAACACGATCACCGCGGCGATGATTCCCCTCCCGATGGCACTCCGGCGCCACCGAGAGAGAGGAGGAGAGGTTCTCCCCCTTGTGCTTTGTCAGGACCCCAATTCTAAGTCACACCGATTTAGCATGTAACACCTCATATCACTTTGCGGCCTCACGCACGGTATTCCCACAGGTGTCGCCTTACCATGGCCCGGGACCGTTTGCGCCTTTTGGCTCACGTATATGATAGTGTCGCTAGCATCCATATGACAGAGAACCCAGGCCGACATGAGTAGTTGTGAACCCAAAGTGGCACTAACTTACGGAGACAGGCATACATGAAACAACATCGAGCATGTCGGTCAGCAGTGTGTGAATCCGGGCTGTAGCAACTGGGCTAACAGGACTCCGGGAACCCGGGCTGTAGCAGGCTAGGCAGGACTCCGGATGTCACCGCGTGACATTTCCCTGAAGGGACAGACACAGGAACGAAGTGAATCACATGCCGGCCAGTCTAAGTGTTTCGGAGCAGTAGTGCTGAGCTAGCAGGACTCCGGTAAACCGGGCTGTAGCAGACTACCATGGCTCAGTGGAAGCACTAGACTACATTCCCCATAAGAGAGGCTACCAAGGATAGACAACTAGGTTGTCGGATCCCACACATAGCAATACACGTTACACGTACGCATAACATGCAAGTATGTGCTGTACAACATGGCATCACAACATAACACAAACTCATATAGATAAAGGCCCAGAAGAGCCACATAGCAGTTATTACAAGCAGGGGTCACATGACCCATCATTCAGAGCATACAAGCAACGGAAGCATACATGTCTAAGTATAGACAACTACAAAAGGAAAAGCTGAGAAGCCTGACTATCTACAAGACCCTCCCAAGGGTACAAGACGGTAGCTGAGGTAACAAGCTAGTCGTCGAAGTCCTTGCAGAACTACTACTAAGACAGAAGTATCATCTGCAAAACATAAATAAAGCAAACGTGAGTACAAAGGTACTCAGCAAGACTTACATCAGATCCTATCATACATGCATTATTATCAAGGAGGCAATGTGGGGTTCAGTTGCAGCAAGCCAGCTTTGACTCAGTGGCTAACCTATTCTACGACTACGAGTAACTTCTTTGAGGTAAGAAAGCCCACACGAGTCCACTAATCACCACATCAATACACCACTATGAATTCATTCCTGTCTCCCTACGAGAAGGCCATCCATGGCACTCACACTTGTCTTGAGCATTTTAGAGTATCCACTTTAAGTTGTCTATGTACCACGTAAGCATCCAAGAAGTCCATAACCGAGGACACGACTATTCGAATAGATCATGATAACCCTGCAGGGGTGTACTTATTCACACACGCTCTCGCCACTTACCGCCATGTACACGTCATGTATCTCGGCAACCTTCAAGTGGAAGCCTGGCAAGGGTGTCGGCCACGACCTGACTAACCACACAAGACTCTAGTCCAGGTTTTGTCGCCTATTCGGGTTCCATTCGCAAGGAGATCCGGCCGAGGTGTCGCTCACGGCCCCAAACGAGGTGAGCAGGGTTCCCAAGCCCACCATCCGGGTCACTTGGTACACCGTGCCACCTGTGCCTAGTCTGTCCCAAGCCCACCCTGCTGGGTGCCACTCGGTAGAAAAATAGCACTACCTACAAACACCAGAAACTAGTTGCAACTCCTGGACAGAGATCAAGTTGGTTAATAAGTCGAGAGGGGTCGAGTTACCAGAACCCAATGTGTGGTAGTAGCTAGTCATTGGACGACATACACAGAACTCAGTGCTTAAGGACGGTTCCAGTGAGACAACCCACCATGTACTCCTACACGACCTCTCACCACTACCTTTACCAAATCGTGTTCACACACTTAACTCTCAGCATCAGAACATAACATTACACTCCAATCCATTCCCAATGAATCAGACCTGACACAACTCTAAGCAATAGCAGGCATGGCATGGTAGGAACACAACATGGCTCAATCAACTCCTACACATGCTAGTGGGTTTCAACTATTTACTGTGGCAATGACAGGTCATGCAGAGGACTGCGTTCAACTACCGCAGCATAAGGTAGCAGTTGAATCGTTGTTGTCCTAATGCAATAAAAGAGAGCAAGAGCGAGAGAGTGGGATTGTATCAGAATGAACAAGGGGGTTTTGCTTGCCTGATAGATCAACAGAGGGGCGCTGCTTCTCAGACAGGTACTCTGGAACACGCTCCGGAGCAGGACCTATCGAGAAGGAACGGTGTCGACAATCAAAACACAAGCATATGCAACAATATGATGTATGAACATGGCATGAGTACGTGATGTTGTTTGAGCTAATGCAAGTAGCATTCATTTGGATGAAGTCCATTTGAACCAAGAATTCAAATGCAAGTCCAAGTTAAGTCTTTATAAATGCCATTTATGTGTTTTCACTTATACAGCAGGTATAAGTTGGTTTGTCATGCATGAAACTGGTACAGATGGGTAGATTGAATTTTTCTGACATTTGTTTTGACTTAGTAATAATACTAAATCATTTTATTTTCCTCTGACAATTTTTGCAGGGACCTAAGGGGTTATTCCAAAGCCCCTCACCAAAATTCAGAATTTTTGGACATATATAAAATATATAACATATATATCCAATGCAAATAAATATTGGATTAATTCCAAATGGCCAAAATAAATATTTGTGAGCTCCTAAAAATATTGGTTTGATTTTTACCTCTGACCAATATTTTCAGAGAGCAACATGAACATTTTCTTGGACCTTTTTGGAGCAATTTTTATCTGGTCATTTCCAGAAATGATTTCTGAGGGTTTCACAAATCCCCATTTCAAATTTAAATGAAATTTAACATGATGCAAACATGAAGGCTAGCCTAGGTCATACCAGATCTTGGGATGTGACAACTCACCCCCACTTGAAAGAATCTTGCCCCGAGATTCAGGGGTCGATGGAAAGAAGGTGGGGTACTCTAGTCGAAGAAGATCTTCTCGCTCCCAAGTAGCTTCTCCCTCAGCATGATGACACCACTGAACCTTGAGAAACTTGATGTTCTGACGTCGGGTAACACGCCCTGCTTGATAAAGAATGCGAACAGGGTACTCCCGATAAGTGAGGTTATCTTGGAGATCAAGCGTTTCGTGGTCTACTCCATGGATGGGATCCGAGAAGCAACGCCTGAGTTGAGAGACGTGGAAGACATCATGAACTCGAGAAAGATGTGGGGGTAGTTCCAACTGGTAGGCAACCTCTCCTCGTTTAGCGAGAATGCGAAAAGGACCAATGTAATGAGGAGCCAACTTGCCCTTGATACCGAATCGATGGGTACCCTTCAAAGGGGTAACCCGAAGGTAAGCCTTGTCGCCAACCTCATAAGTCATTTCCTTATGACAACGGTCATACTGACTCTTTTGACGAGACTGGGCTGTTTTCAAATTCTCACGAATGATGCGAACTTGCTCTTCTGCTTCCTGGATCATGTCCGGTCCAAAGAATTGTCTTTCACCGGTTTCTGACCAGTTCAAAGGTGTTCATCATCTTTGTCCATACATAATCTCAAAAGGAACTTCCTTGAGACTGGATTGGTAGCTATTGTTATAAGCAAACTCGGCGAAAGGAAGACACTTCTCCCAATCCATACCGAATGAGATAACGCAAGCTCTGAGCATGTCTTCGAGAATTTGATTGACCCGTTCCACCTGACCACTTGACTGAGGGTGGAAAGCTGTACTGAAAGAAAGATGGGTGCCCATGGCAGTTTGGAAACTCTCCCAGAAATGGGAAGTGAAAAGACTACCACGGTCTGAATTGATCTCTAGTGGGACACCATGAAGTAACACTATTCGAGAAATATATAAGTCAGCGAGCTGACTAGCAGTGATACTCTCTCGAACAGGTAGGAAGTGAGCTGATAACCCACAAGTATAGGGGATCGCAACAGTTTTCGAGGGTAGAGTATTCAACCCAAATTTATTGATTTGACACAAGGGGAGCCAAAGAATATTCTCAAGTATTAGCAGTTGAGTTGTCAATTCAACCACACCTGGATAACTTAGTATCTGCAGCAAAGTATTTAGTAGCAAAGTGGTATGATAGTAGTGGTAACGGTAGCAAAACTAATATTTTTGGTGTTTTGTAGTGATTGTAACAGTAACAACGGAAAAGTAAATAAGCGAAGAACAATATATGAAAAGCTCGTAGGCATTGGATCGTGATGGAGAATTATGCCGGATGCAGTTCATCATGTAACAATCATAACATAGGGACACCGAACTAGCTCCAATTCATCAATGTAATGTAGGCATGTATTCCGAATATAGTCATACGTGCTTATGGAAAAGAACTTGCATGACATATTTTGTCCTACCCTCCCGTGGCAGCGGGGTCCTAATGGAAACTAAGGGGTATTAAGGCCTCCTTTTAATAGAGTACCGGAACAAAGCATTAACACATAGTGAATACATGAACTCCTCAAACTATGGTCATCACCGGGAGTGGTCCCGATTATTGTCACTTCGGGGTTGCCGGATCATAACACATAGTAGGTGACTATAGACTTGCAAGATAGGATCAAGAACTCACATATATTCATGAAAACATAATAGGTTCAGATCTGAAATCATGGCACTCGGGCCCTAGTGACAAGCATTAAGCATAGCAAAGTCATAGCAACATCAATCTCAGAACATAGTGGATACTAGGGATCAAACCCTAACAAAACTAACTCGATTACATGATAGATCTCATCCAACCCATCACCGTCAAGCAAGCCTATGATGGAATTACTCACGCACGGCGGTGAGCATCATGAAATTGGTGATGGAGGATGGTTGATGATGACGACGGCGACGAATCCCCCTCTCCGGAGCCCCGAACGGACTCCAGATCAGCCCTCCCGAGAGGTTTTAGGGCTTGGCGGCGGCTCCGTATCGTAAAACGCGATGAATCCTTCTCTCTGATTTTTTTCCTCCCCGAAAGTGAATATATGGAGTTGGAGTTGAGGTCGGTGGAGCGTCAGGGGTCCCACGAGGTAGGGGGGCGCGCCCTAGGGGGGTAGGCGCGCCCCCCACCCTCGTGGACAGGGTGTGGGCCCCCTGACGTGGATTTTTCTTCTAGTATTTTTCTTATTTTCCAAATAGATGTTCCGTGGAGTTTCAGGTCATTCCGAGAACTTTTGTTTCTGCACATAAATAACACCATGGAAAGTCTGCTGAAAACAGCGTCAGTCCGGGTTAGTTCCATTCAAATCATGCAAGTTAGAGTCCAAAACAAGGACAAACGTGTTTGGAAAAGTAGATACGACGGAGACGTATCAACTCCCCCAAGCTTAAACCTTTGCTTGTCCTCAAGCAATTCAGTTGACAAACTGAAAGTGATAAAGAAAAACTTTTACAAACTCTGTTTGCTCTTATTGTTGTAAATATGTAAAGCCAGCATTCAAGTTTTCAACAAAGATTATGACTAACCACATTTTCAATAACTCTTAGGTCTCATGTTTACTCATATCAATAGCATAATCAACTAGCGAGCCATAATAATAAATCTCGGATGACAACACTTTGCCAAAACAATCATGATATAATATAACAAGATGGTATCTCGCTAGCCCTTTCTGAGACCGCAAAACATAAATGCAGAGCACCTTTAGAGTTCAAGGACTGACTAGACATTGTAATTCATGGTAAAAGAGATCCAATCATAGTCATACCCAATATAAATTAATAGTAATGGATGTAAATGACAGCTGCGCTCTCCAGCTAGTGCTTTTTAATAAGAGGGTGATGACTCAACATAAAAGGAAATAGATAGGCCCTTCGCAGAGGGAAGCAGGGATTTGTAGAGGTGCCAGAGCTCGATTTTGAAATGGAGATAAATAATATTTTGAGCGGCATACTTTCATTGTCAACATAACAACCAAGAGATGGCGATATCTTCCATGCTACACACATTATAGGCGGTTCCCAAACAGAATGGTAAAGTTTATACTGCCCCTCCACCAACAAGCATCAATCCATGGCTTGCTCGGAATAACGAGTGCCTCCAACAAGCAACAGTCCCAGGGGGAGTTTTGTTTGCAATTATTTTGATTTAGTTTGCATAAAGCATGGGACTGGGCATCCCGGTGACCAGCCATTTTCTCGTGAGTGAGGAGCGGAGTCCACTCCTCTTGAGAATATCCCGCCCAGCATGGAAGATAAGGGCAGCCCTAGTTGATACATGAGCTATTCGAGCATACAAAACAGAATTTTTATTTGAAGGTTTACAGTTTGGCACATACAAATTTACTTGGAACGGCAGGTAGATACCGCATATAGGAAGGTATAGTGGACTCATATGGAATAACTTTGGGGTTTAAGGGATTGGATGCACAAGCAGTATTCCCGCTTAGTACAAGTGAAGGCTAGCAAAAGACTGGGAAGCGACCAACTAGAGAGCGACAACAGTCATGAACATGCATTAAAATTAATGAACATTGAGTACAAGCATGAGTAGGATATAATTCACCATGAACATAAATATCGTGAAGGATATGTTGATTTGTTTCAACTACATGCGTGAACATGTGCCAAGTCGAGTCACTTAAATCATTCAAAGGAGGATACCACCCCACTATACCACATCACAACCATTTTAATAGCATGTTGGCACGCAAGGTGAACCATTATAACTCATAGCTAATCAAGCATGGCACGAGCAACTATGATCTCTAATTGTCATTGCAAACATGTTTATTCATAATAGGCTGAATCAGGAACAATGAACTAATCATATTTACAAAAACAAGAGAGGTTGAGTTCATACCAGCTTTTCTCATCTCAGTCAGTCCATCATATATCGTCATAATTGCCTTTCACTTGCACGACCGAACGAAGTGAATAATAATAAGAGTGCACGTGCATTGGACTAAGCTGGAATCTGCGAGCATTCAATAAACAGGAGAAGACAAGGCAATATGGGCTCTTGGTTAAATCAACAATAATGCATATAAGAGCCACTTCAACAATTTAATCATGGTCTTCTCCCATCGACCCCCAAAGAAAAGAAATAAAACTATTTACACGGGAAAGCTCCCAACAAGCAAAAGAAGAACGGGAAATCTTTTTGGGTTTTCTTTTTAATTATTACTACTACAACAAGAAAAGTAAACTAGCTAGAAGCTACACTAATTTTTTTCTTAAGATTTATCAAACACACAAGAAGAAAGCAAGAAAAAGGAAAATAAACTAGCATGGATATTACAGTGAAAGAGTATGAGCACCGACATCTAGCAATGAGTGTGTGAACATAAATGTAATGTCGGTGGGAAATACGTACTCCCCCAAGCTTAGGCTTTTGGCCTAAGTTGGTTTATTGCCACGGATGGCCTGGCGGATATCCGTAGTTGTAGCCGGGGTCATACTGAGATGAAGAAGACTCTGATTGCCACTGGCTGGAAAGCATCTCTGGATCCCACTGGTAGTTAGACTGTCGTGGAGGCTCAAATTGTGGTTCCGGCTCCGTGGCTGGTGCAGGGTTCCGGTAGGCGTGAATGGCCGTCCATGGAACGAGATACGGACCTGTAGATAAATTAAACAAGGAAGGAGTAGGCAAGATAATAGTCTCAGGGTGATGTTTATCAAAGAACAATTTGTTTTTAAGCTCTCCTTCCCTATTCTTAACAATAAAGTCATGCGCTACCATACTCTTATAATCTAAATAAGCATTGGGCAGCAATTTTTCTTGTTTTTCATAGTGCCCAATAGGTATGTTAAAATGTGTAGCAAGGCGTGAAGCATAAATACCTCCAAAGATGGGACCCTTTGTACGGTTCAAACTTAACCGTTTAGCAACAAATCTGCCCATACTAACAGTGTTATCGCGGAATAAACCATGGAACAAAATGATAATATCAGGAACACTAAGGTTTCCACAGTTTTTGCGGCCAATTAAGCAACGACTAGCAAATATGGCAAAGTAGCATAAAACAGGAAAATGTATGCTAGTGATTCTTGCATCGTAAACCTTCCTGGTTTCCCCCATAGTAATGGTGTCAATAAACCCATCCACATCTTTACGATGTGGTTCATCTAAACTACCCTCAAAGGTATTTTGCAAACCTTGTAAAATTCATCTAGTGGCATCTTCTTAACAACATCATATAAATGGAACTCTACTGAAGGAGGTGATTCCTTAGGATAATAGTAGAAGTTTTGCACAAAAGTATTGGTGAGTAAGAGATACTGATGACGTTGGTCGCGGAGGAAGTCGGTGAGGCCAGCATTCTCAGCCAATGAATAGAAATCATCATAAATCCCGCCTTCTCTCAAGAAATCATCGGAAGGCATTCACACGGCCGGACCTCCGCGGTGCGAGGCAAATTATATTTGGGCCTCTGTGCTTCTTCATTTTGCTTTTCCTTCGAGCTTCGGCTCGATGAGCCCCTCAAAAATCTCTTCATTATTTTCTGAAAAATTCTGAAATTTTTAGTAACTTCAAACAAAAGTGAACCAAGCTCAACAAAATTGATAGAAACTACTCCTACAAGTGCCTAGAGCCTATATCATGCATTAGAACTACTTGGAACCATATAAATTTGACATGCAAGCTCAAGAACATGGTCACCTAGGCAGCACAAATTTGCAATGAACAGAGCACTAGAACAAGAACTAATTGGACCAATGGAGGAGTCACATACCAAGGAACAATCTCCCCAAGCAGTTTTGTGAGAGGTGCTTTGAGCAAGGAGATTGAAAATCGCAGCAAAATGAGCTAAAACTCGTGCTTGAGCTGGATATTGGTGTTTGTGGGAGGAAGAAGAAGTGAGAGGGTGCAGAAATAAGTGGAGGGGGCCACCATGGGCCCACGAGGCAGGGGGCGCGCCCAGGGGGGGTAGGGCGCGCCCTCCACCCTCGTGGCCAGCACTAGAAAAAAAATACACTTCCGTGATGATACGTGTTTGTCACAGTAGGTCGCGTTTTTTGTCATGCATGTACATCCATGACAAATTTATGACAGAATCAAGATAGTCATACCTGTGCCGTCATAGAAGTGTTCCATGACATTGCCAAAATTATCATCACGGAAGTGTGCACTTCCATGACGATAAATCGCGCATCACAGAAGTGCTTTCGTCAAGGGTGACCGACACGTGGCATCCACCATAACGGAACGCCGTTAAGCTATCAGGTCGGATTTTGGACCCGATAACCCGTTAACAGCCACGACCAATGCCGATTTTCCATGTGTAAAATGCTCATTCGCTGACGGATCCACGCGTCAGCTCCGCGTTGGCACAGGTGTCACTCATCCAACGGTCGAGATGGGCCTATGATATGTTGACACGTGGACCGGCCCAAAAGTGGCCCACAAAGTTTAAGGGTGTGTTTGGTTGAGGAACCAACTGTCACGGAATGGAATGGTTCCATTCCAGAGGAATGGGTCGGTTCTGTTCCTGTGTTTGGTAGGTGCAAAAAAATAGAACGGGTTGGTTCCGTTCCAGTGTTTGGTTTGGAAGAATGGAATGAAAAATTGAATAACAGAAATTCAAAAA
Source organism: Triticum aestivum (assembly GCF_018294505.1). Taxonomy (NCBI): domain Eukaryota; kingdom Viridiplantae; phylum Streptophyta; class Magnoliopsida; order Poales; family Poaceae; genus Triticum; species Triticum aestivum. The sequence continues at coordinate 459,380,629 of NC_057805.1, read as the reverse complement.
TTCGGCAGCATTTCATTTGTATTTCCAAGAAAAACAACACAATAATATATATTGACATAGAACACAATTTTCAGCAATAATATCATAAGGTAGCAATCAGGTAGCAAGTTCATTTGGCACATCCAAAAGCAATCAGCCAATACATGTCTCTCACATACAGCCATACAGGTTCACATTCCAAATATCCTAAAAGCAACCCAATGGCACTACAGCCATACAAGTCAAGTTCACATACTTGACAACCATATAACCATATCGAATTTAGAAGTTCTTCTTCACATACCTACTCACCCAAACAGATTTGTTGGTTTCGGAAAGCTTCATGAAGGCTCTTGTCATCTTGGGGTTGTCAACGAGATGAGCATAGTAGTGGGCAAGGTGCTCTTCATCAAATTCTTTCAAACTAGAGACTACATCCCAAAGGTCATCAGGTATATCATCATCATCTCCACCAGATTTCACAAGAGCTTCAGCCACAAGTTTAAACCCATCTTTGAGAATGGCACCTAGTGGATCCTCTAGAACTTTCACCACCTTGGCCTTCTTTTTTGGTGGTCCCTTGGGGTGAGAAGACTCACCAACTTGCGGTGACGTGTTGATCTCACCATTCACCTCACCATTCTCCTCATCATCAACGTCAATAGAAAGGAGATCATTTCCAGACCTTGCATTCATCCCCTTAGCCCCGATTGTTCCAAAAATGGTCGCCATGGCATGATAGTGTTCAATTGGGTTATTCAAGAAGGGAGCATCAGGTTTGTGGGTCTACAAAAAATTCGCAAGTCATTAGCATAATGAAGGCAAAAAATGGGATGATATTGTTCATAATATAAGAAGCTTACCATGCAATGACCTGCATAGTGTTCTTCCCTGACCTAATTGTGCAAGTATCTTCATCCCATAGAGCTCCACTTAAATTCTTCAAATTGACAACCCTGGCCCAAATCTTCCTCCACTTCTTGAGATGGTTTCTAACTTGATCAGAGGTGATAGCTAGCTTGAATTACTCGTTCAGAACAGCAGCACATTGTTTGAGATGTGTCTCCCTGAATCCACTAGAAGTTCTCTTCCCTTTAGCAACAAGGTCAGCCAAAAAACCTAGCATAGTGTTGGTCATGGAAGATGTCCATACAATGACCCCACTTTTTCCGGTGTTCCCACTTGCAGCGGTAACTTCAACATTGTCCATTTCTGTCCAGCCATCAAAAATTTGCAAAAAAATGGATTAAAGCATCTAAATTTATAAGTTACAATCTTCCCAGCCATGAAAATGTTGCAAAAACTAGGATGAAATCAGCACAAACACATGATTTAAACATATAAAAGTTACAATCTGCCCAGCCATCAAAATGTTGCAATAAAAAGGATGAAATCAGCACAAACACATGATTTAAACATATAGAAGATACAATCTGCACAACCATCAAAATGTTGCAATAAAAGGGATGAAATCATCACAAATATATGGTTTTACATAATAAATACCACAATATGTCCTGCCATCAAATAAATGCAAAGGTAGTTGCATAAACATTACAAATACATAGTGCGGCGCACTCATAAATTTGCATACATGAGTTGCCTATCTTCCCACATTTGGGCAGCAATTTGTAGCCTATGGTCTACCAAGGCCCTATTATCACTTAATTGTTGCCTTGATGTTCGAATTGGTTGGGTGGTCCATGTCACTTCCGGTATAATGAATTCATCGATCCCTTGTGATAGTGCATAATTATGAAGAACACAACACGCAATAACAATGTCTACTTGGACTGGGAAAGTGAAGAATGGTTTCGCATCATCAAAAATTTTGAAACGCCTCTTGAGAGATCCAAAAGCCCTCTCTACCGTCACCCGTAGAGATGAGTGCCTAAGGTTGAATAGCTCCTTATCATTTTGGACTGGATTGTTGCCCCACTCATTCAAATGGTACCTCACGCCACGAAAAGGTGGTAAGAACCCAGGCTTGGCTCCATAACCAGCATCAACTAGGTAGTACTTTCCTAAAAAAGTAAAAACAAATATTTGTTACAATGGTTTCTGAAGGCAGTAACATATGGACAAATTCTATCTAGGTCAACTTCTTACCAGGTGGTACTTGTAAGCCTCTCTCACGAGTTAATGCATTAGCTAAAACGGTCGCGTCGTGTGCGGACCCTTCCCAACCAGCCAACACATATGTGAACCGGAGGTCAAAGTCTACTGCTGCCATCAAATTTTGAGTGGTAAAGGCCTTCCTACCACGAAAAGAAGGTTCCACATCTTTGGTAACACCTGCTCGCACATGTGTACCATCGATAGCTCCAATACAATCCTATATAGTGACCAGTATTAAATGGCATATCATATAGCCTAGATAGATAAGGAATAGTTTTTGAAATTACCTTAAAATATGGGTCAAATCGATGATTCCCTGCAATTTTTTCGGGGGTTTCCAATGATGGTGGCCTTATATAATCATTACGAAGCTCGCCTATGGCATGAAGAACCTTTCTAAAATAGATGCTGGTTGTGCCGTATGATCTAGCAAAATTGGCTGAAATAACCCTATTCCGAAGGTTATGCCCAATTGTATGCAAAAACATTGCCAATTGTTGCTCCACACTAAGATGTGGACTGTCTTCTAGCAATTTGCGATCCCTCAATATGCCGCACAAGCGAAAGAATGCAGCTCTTTCAAACCTTAGCATGTTTTTGCATAACACATCGCTTTGCCAAATTTTTTGGTTTAGATAATCAAATCTGATTCGATCTCTTTCATGCATTGGGCCATAGGTAATACGTGGACTCCTCTTCCTTATTATAGCCCGAACATTGACTGCCATTGCAGCTAGTGCAACAAAAACAGCGGCTCCCGTAGCCATCCTTTTTCTTTTGTTCATCTTGCTTACCATCTACAAGTAATGCATAGTATCAAAAATATGGCTAGCAATGACTTGTAAACATGGATCTGCTTGTACAAAGCAGCACATATTGAAATAAAAATTGGGTAACCATGGATCTGCATACTACATAGAAGCACATATATATGAAACAAATTGAGGAGGAACATGGCACACAGGAAATAAAATCTGCCCAAACATGAACATATACAGAGATATGCAAAGGGGTAGTGGAAACTGCACCTTGCCTCCGCTGGTAGCCGCTGATCCAGACCTTATGCAGCACCTCCGGTCGCCATTACGTGGTAGCCGCCCCGCTGCTTCGTCGCTGCTCCTAGGATCTGGACCGTGGACGATCTGCTTCATCGTTGCTGCTTGCTAGGTCGCCGCCATGGTGCAGATGCGCGCCATCACAAGGAGACGATGGGAGGAAGGTGAAGCCGGGCCGGGGAGGGATGGAGAAGGCAGATCGAGAGGGGGGAGAAGCGGGAGGGTGGCGGCGCTAGTGGGGGAGCAGCGAGAGAGGGGGAGATGAGGGAGCAGCGGGAGGAGAGCGATAGGGTACGGGTGCGGGGCGAGGGGCTCGTTCCCTGTCGTCCGGCTGATTTCGAGGTATGCCTCGGTTCGGCATAATGAGCGAATATTCCCTTTTCTGGGACGAGTGGGTTCTGAATCGTTCGACTAACTAAACGCGGGAATGGGCCGTGGGAACGGGTCGGACCCATGACGTTATACCCGGTGCAACAACCAAACACACCCTAAATGGGCCGGCCCAACCAAAGGCCCATAAGATTTAGCGGACCATAATGGGCCGGCCCAGCTAAAGGCCCACAAAATTTAGCAGACCATAATGGGCCGGCCCAGCTAAAGGCCCACACGATTTTGCAGACCATAATGGGTCGGCCCAGCTAAAGGCCCACAAGATTTTGCGGACCACAATGGGCCGGCCCACCTAAAGGCCCACAAGATTCTGCAGACCATAATGGGCCGGCCCAGCTAAAGGCCCAACATTCTCTGTCAAATCGGCCCGTCAATGGCCTGTCCTAAACTTGTCATCAACGCGGCCCATGGTCACTTCTGGCCCGTTAATAGTCCGCTAAGTAATTGGGCCGAATGACGGCCCAGTGTATTTCTGGCCTGTTAAAGGTCCGGCTTCATTTGGGCCCATTTACAGGCCATCAAAACTTTTGGCCCATAAACGACCGTGAAGGATTTGGGTCATATTCGGCCATGTCTGACATTCGGCCTGTTAGAGGCCCACTATAGCTTTGGGCCACTTTCGGCCTGTTGTCATTTTCGGCCTGTTAATGCCGGACGTAAACCATGGGCCATATGTGGCCCAACGTCATATCGGGCCCATTAACGGCCCATATAAAAATGATGAAAATCTAGCCCGACCGAAGTTTCGGCCTGTTAAAGGCCCGTGTATTAGGTCAGCGCATTTACGGCCCTTCCGAATTTCGTCCTGTCAAAGATCCGCATCGTAAATGGGCCACCATTTCGGCCTGCTAAGTCCAGTGGGTTATTTGGCACAATCAGGGCCCAATCTCACTTTCGGTCTATTAAAGGCCCATGTTTTTTATGGGCTCGAGATATTTACATGTGTAAACAGCCTATTTTTACTGAGGGCCCAAATTGTGTTTCGGCCTGTTAAAGGCCCACTATGGGCACAAGCCTACCAGAAAAATATGAAAGCTTATGCTGATTTAGGCCCAGATATTTTTAGTGGGCTACATGCCAAATTCGGCCCGTAATCGTTTTTAGCCCAATTGGAATGGGCCCGACGAATGTTGGCATGTTGGGCTCCTACGAAGCTTTCGGCCGAATACATTACTAAGATAAACCTACACTATACAAAAATAGTGTCGTAAAAACCTACACTGCAGCCTGAGGCAGCATCATAAATGTTGTATCACAACAAAATAAATTCCAACCATACAACAAAAGGCCTGTTGGCATAAAGTTTACAGTCCTTCCAGATAAAAGCACCATCAGATGTATAGAAGCACAGATCATTTGACCTGAGTGCTAATGTTTCAGGCTGTAGAATCTGATGGAGCAGCACAATCTCCACCTTTTTTCCGCCATTGCTCTTGAACAACGAAGCGAATGTCTGATAGTCTGGTTTCAAAACCATTCATATCTTGACGACATTTCTCAACCACTATTCTTGTTTCCGAAACAACGTCCATTAGGGATTGGACTTGTGTCTGGAGCACACATATATCACTCTGTCTAGCAGGAAGAATTTGTTCAGTAGGCGATTTGGACGAGGTTACCTTGACAACCAACCCAGAATTACACAGGAAGGTGCTTTTTGCACTGTTAGTGGAGAGATACTGACGCACTGCAGCAAGAGGTGACATTGTGCCTGTAGTAGCCTCGTCACCTTCAGGTGGTTGTGGCTGTTCAATCATTTGTTCCATAGCTTCCTGAAAGTTTGAACTTGTAGATTAGTGTACCAGATAAGTTACTAATGAGACAAAAACAAACAAAGTAGGTTAAATGTTTATACATAACTTATTTTGGTGAACTACTGTAATACATTAGCATGTATTGTAGTGCCAACTACATAATAAAATCACTTTTGGAACATATGTCCATGTAGCATGCCTACTGTATTGTCTATTTCCTCACATTCGTTGACATCTAAGGATAAAGAGACATGGTTTAAAGTAGGATGAACATAGTATGACATCATTCATATCATGGGCAAACAGATATAAAACAAACAGGCTATTTTATCATTGTGTGCGCACGTGAACATAACAACTAGATTACAGATCAAGACCAAAAGAATATCCTTCATCTCTTTTAAACCATGTAAGGTGAAATGATATGTTAAGACAACTATGAATAAAAGTGAACAGAGTAACTGACATTGGCTACAAACCAAGTATTTAAATGAACACATCACAGTACCAATCAGTTCAAGGCAGGAGGAGTAAGGACTTACAACAGCGGCTTGAACTGGTGTGCTCATGCCCTTCATCTTGCTGGTGTGGCAATCCTTGAAGATTTGCACTGCATTCGGTTCAGGTTCTTTTTGGTCCGCATGGGCTTTCCTCTGTATTTGGAACAAGTCAATATAGATACGATCATATGGCACAAAAAAAAGAAGTAGCAGCTATTTACAGGAGCCTCGCAGTGTGCAATATAGCTACGAGATCCTGTTGTCTATTGGAATTTCACTTTAGAACGGTTGGTTTTGTTCTTCAAACAGTTAGCCTAGAAGAAGATACACTCGTAAGGCACATACATAAATACAAGTTCAATATGTGGTCTGATCAAATACATATAGCCTACCTGATACTTTGGATCAGACCAGTGTTTAACAAGGGCTGTCCAGTCTTCATCTGTAATATATTCCACTGGAGATGTTTGGGCGATTTCATTGTTAGCCTTGCCCTCAAAGTGAGATTTTCTAAGGTGGCACCGATACTGTCGCAGAGCAGACTGAAAAACATGAGTGCATGCTTGTTTAGTTGCATCATCTTTCGGATCCAACTTGAACCTCATCTGTTGAAAAAAGAATATGAGTCTTATTAGGAGGAAGCTAGAAAGTATGGTACAGAGCAAGACAATATTACTAATTGCGATGAATAACATTACTTATGGATAAATGGTCAAGGAAGGTGTTAAACTGGGTATTGTCTTTCTCATTCCTGTACTGGATCCACGTTGGGAGGATACGTGCATGACACCTAACGGCAACGGTTGTCTCTGATACTAACTTGGCTGACTCTGTAGCATCACGTGGCCTTTTTAAACCTGCCTCAAAATGGATCTCCATTCTTTCTCCTTTAGATTTTTTAATCTGTCAAGCATTATCCCTGATGTCTGTTTCCGCTTACGCCGTGGTGCTAGTTCAACAACGAATATGGAAAGTGTTAGTGTACATCAAACTGTGAGAGTACATATAAAGGAGCATGCAACACCAACTTGACTCGGTCAGGTACCGTCTTGGTGTTGATGCTCATGAGGTTCATCTGATCTTGCCAAGTCCTGTTGTGTCAGCAGTGCTTCGGAAGTTGTTGAGCATATAACCATTAGAGTCACCCGCCCAGGAGGGGCCGGGTCACGTCATAATGGTCATCACGCGAAGCCCAGTACCAAACTTGAAGACGGCGGGTCAATAATGGGCTTAAGACCCGGAGATGGCTCAAAGCCCGTAGTGATAACCGCCGTTATGGTGAAACTTGTAGTGTAAGGCAAGAATAGTTAAGTGTCCGAGCCGGACACTATTATGAGCCAGCCGGGACTCTGAGAGCCGCTGGGCGTCAACCTCTCTATATAAAGGGACGACCCGGCGGCGATTTAGGGACAAGCGAGACCAAATCGATAACCAGGCAGGACGGTTTAGCTCCTGGACGTCGAAACCCTAATCAATACCACCTCAACTGGACGTAGGCTTTTACCTTCACCGTAAGGGGTCGAACCAATATAACTCTCGTGTTCCTTGTCCCGTTTAACCCCTTTAAGCTTCCTAACTGCGATGGCTCCACGACTAAGTCCTTGCACGAGGACATCTGCCGTGACAATTCCATGATAGTTGGCGCCCACCATGGGGCCAGCGCACGGTGGATTTGAGTTCTTGAAGGGTAGCTTCGAAGGGCTCAAGGGATACGCTGTGGGCCGGATGACCAAGAGTCGTCGCGACAAGCTCTACATCGACGATGCAAACTGGGGCCCCAACGCCGACTCAATCGAGTATGGGTACCGGGTCCCCTTCGGCGGAATTCATGTCTTCATTGGCAAGATTGGTGAGCCGGGCCCTGAGCCGGATCTCTGCGCCGATCTCATCGAGACGGCTCAGCGTGCACGACCCGCCCGGGCTCTACCCGCCTTGAAGCATGCTTTCGTGGGATGTGTCCATGGAGGACCCTCTGAAGGATCTGGATCTGGTGATGAGACGGCCGCCGGCTCTGACGGCGAGTCGTCTACGGATGAGTCAAACTCGTTGTATCAACTTCAGGATGGCAGGCTCAGGGGTTGTTCTGATGGCGACAGCATTCCGGGCCCCTTTGAGCCGCCGAGCCGGGTTGGAATCTTCATGGCCGGCGCACAACCTGTTCAAAACCCCTCCACCGGGTCAAGAAGCCCTGTGCCCTCGCCGGCTCAGGTGCTGATGGATCTCACAGACAAGATGACGGTCTTGTTGACCGCTACGGTTGCCCCGGCGGATCAAGCTCAGCATGACGCGGAGGTGGCACAGTTAAAGTTGGAACTAGCAAAAGCCAAAGAGGATCTGGCGGCGGAAGGGATCAGGATGGCTGCAGAGAGGGCGGCTCTCGACGCCCAGACTCAGCTGATCCAGGCACAATCTTTCCGGCTCACGATGGATCAAAACGCGTCCAATGAGGTCATGAGAAGGAGGCATGAAAAGGCCCAATCTCGACTCCCTCCGGTTTATGATCCTCGAAACCTCTTCAACACACCTGGGGCAGGGCCTAGTAACCCGCCAGAAATCATAGTGCCCGGGGCTGGAACGCCAATTCAGCCCCAAGTGATGGGACCTCCCCGGGTGAACCCTGCCCCGCCTCAGTACGTGCCAATACCACCGGGTCATTATGCCAATCCGTTGGAAAACATGGTCGCCGCGGCGGCACGGCTGGCGGCTCTCCCAATTGATGGTGACTCTCCAACGGCGGTTGAAACCCACCGGGTCAGAGAACTCCTTTAGACGGCTCTGGCGTAGCAAGAGGCATATTCTTATAGCCGGGACAGGATTCATTCAACCCCTCGTCCAGGCCGGAGCCCGAGTTATAACAGACACATGGTCTCAGCGACCGGCTCAAGTAATGTCCGACGCCATGACTTGCCTCCTGGCCACGGCCCGGCTCATAACGGAGCCTTTCACGCGGTAGACCAAGACAGAGCACGGCAAGAGGCGGAGCAGGTGCCTCAGTTGACGGCTTACCAGCCACCCCCGGCTTATCCGACGGCTTCCATCGACGTGGGTATACCTACGAGGACTGGAGGTGTCCCTTGTCTGGTGCCAGCTCTCCGCAATGAACGTCTGCCCAAGGATTTCAAAGGGCCTAGGAAGGTGCCTAATTACACGGCTGATTTACAACCCGGAGCCTGGATCGAGAGTTACGAGATGGCCATGGAGTTGCTGGAGGTTAGCGAAGCGGCAATGGCTAAGTACTTCACCATGATGTTAGATGGGACTGCCCGCACTTGGTTGAAAGGGCTGCCACCGAATTCTATCGGGTCTTGGGCTGAGCTGAAAGCTCGGTTCATCCAAAACTTCAAACATACCTGTAGGCAGTCTATGTCAATTGTGGATTTGACTAACTGTAAACAGCAGGAGGGTGAAACTACAACCCATTGGGTTCGCCGGGTCAAAGAGATAATACATTCATCTGATAAGATGGATGCCGGCTCTGCAGTCTTAATGTTGGAGCAGAATTGTCGGTTCATGCCCCTGAAGATGAAACTCGGGCGGCTCAAGCGCGATTGCAATGATATGGGTACGCTGATGGCGGCTCTCGTCAAGTACGCCGACTCTGATAGTACCAAGGACCCCGCGTCGGATGATGAAAGGACAGGGAAGCGAAAGAAGAACGGCAATGGCAAGGGTCCTCAGCATAACCCGGCGAACCAAGGAGGTAGCAAGCGTAAGGCTGATGGCAGCATAGAGTTTGTGGCCAACGCCAGCTCACAGGGTAACAACCAGCGACGTAAGGGGAGGCCACCTCCCTGAGCCGGCGGGTCAGGCCCGACGCTTGAGCAGTTGTTGAATGAGCCTTGTCCAAGGCATGGCTCTAGGGAGAAGCCAGCTACTCATCTATGGAAAGATTGCGCAATCATGAAGGCCTTTAAGAATTCCAATGCCTTTATTGCAACAATGGATCGGGTGGCGGCTCAGGCATCGGCGACTTTCATGGCCTGGGCGGCGGCTCAAATTCCAATCCTCAGAATGTTCAAGGGGGCTTTAATCAGCAGTCCGGCCAGGGTCATCAATAGCAGCAGGGGGATACCAGACCAATCCAAAGCAGCTCAATGGTGGACAGTATCATGTGTTTACCACCAGTCTGTGTAGGCGAGATCAGAAGCTTCATAAGAGGGCTGTGAATGCTGTTGAGCCGGCGGTTCCACGCTATTTAAGATGGTCTGAGCAGCCTATTGTGTGGAGTAGGGAAGATCACCCTCCCCGGGTTGATAACCCGGGTCACCTGGCCCTGGTGGTGGCTCCTCAGGTGGGGGGATATAAGTTCACTAAGGTGCTCATGGACGGAGGCAACAGCATCAACATCCTCTATTATGAGGCCTTTCGTCGTATGGGGTTGATTGATAAGAACCTCAGCCAGTCCAATACTGTTTTCCATGGTGTGGTGCCTGGTAAGTCGGCATATCCAGTTGGCAAGATCGAGCTGGAAGTGGCTTTTGGAGATGAGTACAACTACAGGGCGGAAAAATTGACCTTTGAGGTGGTCAAGATAAGAAGTCCGTATCATGCTATATTTGGGTGGACGGCTTACGCCAAGTTCATGGCACGGCCGTGTTACGTGTATCTACAGCTCAAAATGCCGGGTCACAATGGGACCATTATGGTTCATGGCAGCCGAAAGATAGCCTTGGAGTGTGAGGAAGGTGACGCGGCTTATGCCGAATCTGTTTGTGCAGCAGAGGAGTTGAAGTTTTATAAGGATAATGTTGACCCGGCAGATATGACATCTTTGAAAAAGCCGACCACAGAGCATGAGCCGGCAATGAAATTTAAGTCAGCTGATGAGACTAAACTTGTTGACTTCGTTCCAGGTGACTCATCTCAGCAGTTTAGCATCAGTGCCAATCTGGATCCGAAATAGGAAGGCGCGCTCATCGAGTTCATCCGTGAGAACAGGGACATTTTTGCATGGAAACCTTCTGACATGCCAGGTGTACCTAGAGAACTCAATGAGCACACTCTCAATATTGATCCAAAATTTAAGCCGGTCAGGCAATTCCTTCGGCGGTTTAATGAGGAGAGGCGGAAAGCCATTGGTGAGGAGGTGGCCCGGCTCTTGGCGGCCGGGTTTATTGTTGAAGTCTTTCATCCAGAATGGCTAGCTAACCCGGTGCTTGTGCTCAAGAAGAATGGCACCTGGCGGATGTGTGTGGACTACACGGACTTAAACAAGGCTTGTCCGGCTGATCCTTTTGCTCTCCCCCGTATTGATCAAATCATTGATGCTACGGCGGATTGTGAGCGCTTAAGATTTTTGGATGCTTATTCTGGATGTCATCAGATTAAAATGGCAGTTAAGGACCAGGAGAAGACGGCGTTCATCACTCCCTTTGGAGCCTTCTGTTATGTGTCTATGCCTTTTGGACTCAAGAGTGCACAGGAGACTTATCAGCGTTGTGTGCAGAATTGTCTTCATAACTAGATTGGGCGCAATGTTCATGCCTATGTGGATGATATCGTGGTTAAGTCCAGGGAGAAGGAGACCCTGGTAGATGATCTTAGAGAAACCTTTGATAATCTCCGGGTTTACAAGATGATGCTTAACTCGACCAAGTGTGTTTTTGGTGTTCCCGCGGGCAACCTCTTGGGTTTCCTGGTTTCTAACAGAGGCATTGAAGCTAACCCGGAAAAGATCAAGGCAATCACCTCTCTGGCTAAGCCGGCGTGCATCAATGACGTCCAGCGTCTGGCAGGCCGCATCACTGCTTTGAGCCGGTTTATAAGCCGTTTGGATGAAAAGGCCATGCCACTGTACCAGTTAATGAAGAAAACAGATGACTTTGTCTGGAATGATGCTGCTAATGTTGCCTTTGAGGATTTGAAGAGACAGCTGGCTGAGCCCCCAGTTCTTGCTGCTCCGGTTGACAAGGAGCCCTTATTACTGTATGTAGCTGCTAACACACGAGCCGTCAGTGTGGCTGTGGTGGTGGAGCGCAAGGAAGAGGGTAAGGAGTATCCGGTTCAGCGGCCGGTTTACTACGTCAGTGAAGTGCTCATTGAGTCCAAACAGTGGTATCCACATTGGCAGAAGCTTGTTTATGGTGTGTTCATGGCAAGCCGGAAGCTTAAGCATTATTTCCAGGGTCACCCCATCACTGTGGTTAGTTCTGCTCCCCTTGGAGATATCATCCAAAACAGAGAAGCCACAGGAAGAGTGGCTAAGTGGGCTATAGAGCTTGGGCCTCATGGTCTGAAATACGTGCCATGCACTGCTGTCAAATCTCAAGCATTGGTGGATTTCATCAACGATTGGACAGAGCTGCAGGTGCCTGAAGAGAAGCCGGATAATACATATTGGACTATTCACTTCGACGGGTCTAGGCAGTTGGAGGGCTCGGGGGCTGGAGTTGTATTAACTTCCCCTCGAGGTGACAAGTTTCGTTATGTGCTGCGGCTGATGTTTCCCTGTACTAACAATGCAGCTGAGTATGAGGCTTTGCTCCATGGTCTTTGGATGGCTAAGGAGATGAGCTTGAGCCGGGTAAGGTGCTTCGGCGATTCAGATTTAGTGGCTCGACAAGTGTCAGGCAAGTGGGATTCCAAGGACCCTCTCATGGCAGCTTATCGCCGTGAAGTTGATGCCATTGCTGGACACTTTCAGGGTTACCAAGTAGAGCAAATTGATCGCAGGAAGAACGAGGCGGCTGATGCATTAAGCCGGCTAGGCTCTCAGCGAAAGTCGGTGCCGCCTAATACTTTCTTGGACATTTTGCATAACCCTTCTATTAAGTTGCCTACAGAGGAAGACTTGGCTGTCCCTGATCCGGAGGCACAGTTGGTGGCGGCTCTCCACATTACCCCAGACTGGACAATACCATACTTGGCTTACATGACCCGGGGAGAATTGCCTGAGGATGAAACTTTGGCCAGACAAATAACCCGGCGGTCTAAGTCAATGATAATTATCAATGGTGAGCTGCATCGTCGCAGTGTCACTGGAACTTTCCAGCGTTGTGTTTCCCCTGAGGAAGGTCAAGAAATTTTACGTGAGATTCACGAGGGGGATTGTGGCCATCATGCCGGCTCAAAATCCCTTGTGGCCAAGGCTTTTCGTCATGGTTTTTATTGGCTGACGGCTCATGCTGATGCGGAGGACTTGGTCAGTAAATGTGACGGTTGTCAGAGGTTCTCGCGACGGGCTCATGTGCCGGCTCAGGAGCTGAGGATGATTCCAATTACTTGGCCATTTGCGGTCTGGGGGCTTCATATGGTTGGGCCTTTTAAAAGGTCCAAGGATAAGAAGACCCACCTCTTGGTGGCAGTTGACAAGTTCACAAAGTGGGTTGAGGCAGAGCCAGTTAGCAAGTGTGACGCGGCCACAGCGGTTCAGTTCATGAAAAGGGTGATATTTCGCTTCGGTTTTCCACACAGCATTCTAACTGACAATGGTACCAATCTGTCTAAAGGCGCCATGGAGGAGTTTTTTCAGTGAGAGCATATTCGACTTGATGTTTCATCAGTGGCTCACCCTCAATCCAATGGTCAAGCTGAGAGAGCTAATCAGGAGATTTTGAAGGGCATCAAGCCCCGGCTTTTGGTCCCTTTGCAACGGACGCCGGGTTGTTGGGTGGAGGAGTTACCCTCCGTGTTATGGAGCATCAATACTACTCCTAACAGGTCTACGGGTTACACGCCTTTCTTCATGGTTTATGGAGCGGAAGCAGTCCTCCCTAGCGACATCCATCATGACTCGCCTCGAGTGGAGGCTTATGTTGAGGTGGATAATGAGCGGGCGCGCCAAGATGCTCTTGACTTGTTGGACAAACAGCGTGATGTGGCAGCAGCTCGCTCGGCGATTTACCAACAAGACCTGCGCCGTTATCACAGCCGCCGGGTTAAGTCCCGGGTCTTCCAGGAAGGTGATCTGGTGCTCCGGCTCATCCAAGATCAAACAGATGCGCACAAGTTATCCCCGCCTTGGGAAGGGCCCTTTGTGGTCAGCAAGAACTTGCACAACGGGTCATACTACCTCATCGATGTTCGGGAGCACAAAGATTCACGCAAGTCGGAGGAAGAGACCCGTCGGCCGTGGAACATAGCCCAGCTTCGGCCTTATTACACTTGAGCCGCCGGCTCTCATAATGTACATATTTCTATAGCCATGTCTATATTATGATAAATAATAAAGCAGGACCTCTGTCCTTTTTTCCTCCAAAGGTAAACATGTTATTTCCATTACAACATCACATGGTCACTTGGAGGTGGATCCGGCTTACGATCGTATTCGAAACTGGCCGTTAACAATATAGTCACCTGGGGGCTTCCTGTTCAAACATAGGTCGTATTCGAACCTAAGAGAACATAGCTGTCGATACCCACTTGATTGGCAAATTGCCGAGCTCATTGGGAAGTTTTCTTTGATCATATTTGAATCATAGCTCAACCCCCTTTGGAAACCGACGTGGATCGTATTCGAATCAGCGTCGTTAAACAACTCTTAAGGTCATTTGGGGGCTTCCTGTTCAAACATGGGTTGTATTCGAACCAAAGAGAACATAGCTGTCGGTACCCTCTTGATCGGCAACGCCAAAGCCACTGGGGCTATATGATCGCATTCGGATCTTAGCTTAACCCCTTTGGGACGGTTCTCTGGTCGTATTCGAACCGGAAGCCCCTAAGTTTGATCTTCTGATTTGCAACAAGTTCTTCTGTTCATATCAATAGTGTGCAAGGGCGGTTCTTGCTCCGCCGGCTTAACTTTGATTAACAATGTTACTAGCACACAATAAAGCATTATCAATGCTGGTGAGCCGGAGTTGAGTTCTCATCCTCAGTATTTGGGTTACATAAACCAGATATATACTTGCAAAGTTTGCAGGTAGGTTATTGTGGTTATCCTGAAGATATGGTTGAGAGCCGGAGCACCAGATATGGTTGAGAGCCGGGCCGGTCTTTTATGACCTTGGTTATGTTCCGGTTTAAGTGTAAGATATGTGACTCTCCATGCGGTAAGCCTCCTAGAGACTTGTGATTTATTTTTCTATGCAGAACAATTAAAGACAGTTCTTCAAGCTTAAGGAAAATAAATGATCAATTATAACCCGGAGGAATATGAAGAAGCAGCTTAAATGGAGTTAAGCATTCAACACGTGCACGATGGCACGACAAAATTAAGTGTTTGTCCTACTCTATTACAAGACTCCCCGAGTCCAAAAGGTGAAGCATTGTTTTAAGGTGTAGCCATGAGCCGCCTAAAAATCAAAGTGCTTGTTGGGTCGAAGCTTCCGGCTCATCCCTCTCTGCTCCTCCGGCTGATTCCATGACCTGGAAGGTTGATGATTTCCAGTCAATGCCGCTCAAAGCTTCAAACTGAGCCTCGTCATCAATTAACCCGGCCGGGTCAACTTCTGGGGCGAAGGTATGCTTACGAGTCGGAGGGATCAAGCTGATTGCTTCATAGCATGGAGTGGGGATCCTCTGATTTTCTGGGTCATAGCCCGGCTGATACTTGGTAAGGTCGGTGTCATTCCCAATCAGGGTGGCCACCGGGCGCACGCTCTTCACACAGTCAGCGAAGTCTTTTTGGTCAAAGGGGGTGCCGTCTTCCTTCAGGCTGGGGTATCCAAGAGCGATGTCGGCCGGGTCTAGCTTCAGGAGAAAAGCCTTGGCCCGGCTCAGCGCAACTATAGCTCCGGCTCTTGCAGAGGCCCGTCTTAGCTCTTGGAAGCGCTGAGGAAGAACGGCAAGCCGCCTGAGTACGTCCGCCAGGTGAGTCGGAACCTCGTTGGACAGAGCCACAATGGCTAACGCACGCCGTGACCCGGTGTAGAGTTGCTCCACCAAGGTGTACACGGCCTTCAGCTTGGTAAGAACATTCTGATTCAGGTTGGAGCTTCTGGGGCCTGTTTAACAAAGTCAGGTGAGCTGAATGGCAATGGTGGGACTTATAAGACATAAAAAATGTAAACTTGTTAAAGGCTGGCAAAATGACTCACCGAAGATTGCGGAGACCATCTGTGACACATGGTGTTTTAAGCCGGAGAGTTCGGCGGTTCTCTCAGTCAGAGCAGCCTCTGCTTGTTCGGCCCGGCTGAGCAAGGCAGTTCTCTCCTCGGCCCAAGTCTTTCTTTCTGTTTCAAATTTCTTCTTCAGCTTTTCCTGTGCAGCAACACTGAACTCAAATTTGGCATTGGCCTTCCGGGTCTCAGTTTCCTGAGTCTTCAGGTGGTTCTTCAGCTCAGAGATTTCAGATTCAAATTTCTTGCAGGCAGCCTGTACAAATTCCGGGTTACAGTGTGAGTAATTATTATGCAACATTAAAGTCCCAAGCACTTTGCAAGCAAAGATACTTGGCACTTGGGGGCTAATGTATGCTGAAAGTTTCTATTTATAATTGCCGGTTCATGAAGGTAAGCCGGAAGTTAAGTCTACAACATATTCTATCATAAGTAATAGACTTGGGGGCTAGCATGGTAAGGATGACTATGGAGTAAGCAAGAGAGTTGTACCTCAGATTTTTGTTGTATCTGCTTCACCATATCAATCTCCAGGTCCTGGCTGTTGTGCACTTGACCAATGTAACCAGAAAAAATGTCTCCAATGCTCAAGTTAGCAAAGTCAGTGATCTCCAGTCTAGCCCTGCGGCGCTCCAGCAGCTCTTCTTTGGCAGAGCATCTGGCCAGCACAGTGGGTCTTCCCGGCTCAACATATTCAGTCCGGGTAATCACCACATCCGGGTCATCGGCCGGTTGAGCTGAGCTGGGAATCTCTGGGTTGTCAGAACCCGCCATGGTTTGTTCTTCAATTGAGGCGGCGGTTTCCGGAGCTGGTGCAGATGGCGGCTCAGAGGCAGAGGCATTGGGTTCAGTTAAGTCCGGCTCTTCGACCGGCTTATTTTTCTTGGCCCTCTTGCCGAGCTTGGCTTGGGCACTGAAAGTCAAAAGGTTAGTACAAAAAACATAAGTAAGATAAGCACAAAATGAGGTGGTTATCATTACTCGGGTGCGGTCTTGAAAGCCGGCAAGTTGGATTGCATGGAGTCACTGGACGAAGGTGAAGTTTCCTGATAGTTTGAATCAGACGAATTGAGTGGTTGACGAGTGACGCCCGCTAAAGGATGAAAAGGGTATAAGCTGGAGATAACCTCAGTCCGGCGCTTTCTGGATGCTTCGGGTAAGCCGGAGGAGAGGTCTGCATCCTTGCTGGCCCGGGTTTGCCTCCGGCTCTCATGAATCTGTTGCTTCAAAAGAAATTGAGGATCTTGATAAGCTAAAGGATGCGAAAATCTTACTTTCCGGGTTACTCTTCGGACTTTCAGCCTTGGCAAGGGGTCCGAGTCGGAGGAAAGTATAGTTACCTCTTCAGTCACCGGGTTACTCGCTCTGGTATCATCCTGCGGATAAACAAGTCAATAAGGTGGTTAAAAAACAGACGAAAAACAGAAGAAGAGCCTAACGAATCAAGGGCTACCTCTGACTCGGAGCTATCATCCAACTGAAGCAGCTCTGAGGCGCTAGGCCTACTTCCCTTCTTGCGGGGAGCGGCTCTCCTGGCGGCTTTTTTAGCCTTCCTGGCTTTTTTGGCAGCCTCATGGTCATACTTGACCTTCCAGAACTTGTCATTAGCCTGGAAAGATGCAACAAGAGTTTCCTTGAAGTTAAAACGAAAATTGTTGAAATAGAAAGTAAAGTGCTCAGATTGGTAGCTTACCGCCGGAGCCGGGTTAGCTTGGCAGAAGGGGCTTAAGCCGGTCCTCCCGCAGTCTGCTAAGCTCTCGTTCAATAGGGACTTGGTCATGTCGTCCACGACGTCCTCAGGTAGATCGTTGGGGCTGTGCTGCAGAGGGTCATCCTTCCGGCCCGTGTAATCACACATTAAGCCGGGGCGGCGGCTCAAGGGAATCACCCGCCAAGAAAGCCAGACCCGGACCAGATCAACGCCGTTGAGGCCATTTCCCAGAAGAGCCTTAATCTTGTTGATGGTGGGGATCGGTGGTTGACGCTTAGCTTGAGATAGTTTATCTGGCAGGGGGTGATTTGGCTCCAGACGTAGAGCACGAATGCCGGGCAGAGGGTTCTCATCAGCCGGAGAAGTATCCTGGCAGTAGAACCATGTCTGGTTCCAGTCCTTTGGGTGGCTTGGCGGCTCAGCGTAAGGAAAGAGGCAATCTCTCTGTCGTTGAATGGAGATTCCGCCAAGTTCCAAGCTAGGCCCGTTGGCGCACTCATTCTGGCGGTTCAGATAAAACAGCTCCCTAAAGAGCAGTAGGCTGGGCTCTTCTCCAAGATATACTTTGCAGAATACTTGAAAGTTGCAAATATTTGACACAGAATTGGGTCCTATGTCTTGAGGTCGCAGATCGAAGAATTTCAGAACATCTCTAAAGAATTTTGAACCGGGTGGTGCAAAACCCCGGCTCATGTGATCAGTGAATATCACAACCTCTCCGTCTCTTGGTTGAGGTCTTTCTTCGGACGGGTCAGGAGCACGATAAGACATGACCTCCTTCTTAGGCAGGTGACCCGTCTTCACGAAATCAGCTAAAGTATCATCAGTAACATTGGATCTCATCCAGTTGCACGTGATGGGTGCCTTGGGAGCCTTGGGCGGCATTGTGAAAGACGAAAGCCTATGACAAAAGGAAATGTCCGGTTCATCTATAAGCCGGAGGAAGTTTACAGTTCAGTATTCAAGATGGCGGCTTATGAAGGGGCCTAATGATATATGGCTAATTGTGTCGGGTTATTTAAAGCCGCTGTGGGCATCATGAGCAATTCAAGTTGTTCAAAACTCTATCATAAATGAGCCAGAAAGTTCACGGCGCATGGCCTCTTTTAAGCCGGAGATATGAGCCGCCATAGCTAACAGATGCAACTTTTGACTAAGTATGGCACAAAAAAGTTTCACAGATCGCAGTAATTATTTTGGATCAAACGATCGACTAGAAAGAAAAAATTTCTAGACCTAGAAGCTGATACAGAGAAGTTCATGGGCTCTAAGGAGATCTCTTTGCAAGTAAAGGGGACATGCTACTATTGAAAATGGGTGCGAAACCACAGCCGCACGAGCTCTATGTGGTTTCTGGATCCAAGGGGGCCGTGTGGGAAGAACCGTGAAGAAATGGCGACAAACTACGAAGAACAGGGAAGAACGGCAAGAACCCTAATGCGGATCTATTCTATGGAGTGGCAAGGACTTACGGGTGCTGATGAGTCGCGGAGGTTGCCGCCGTTTCTCTGGACCAGTTCAGGGTGATGCAGCGGCTGAGGTTGACGAAGACCAGGGGCGCGGCGGCGGCGGCGGAGCTCGAGCTCTCGGGTGTCAGAGGAGGAAGACGACGGAGGAGATAAGTGAATGAAGGCTTATGGGCCGGGCCTATTTATAAGGTGCGGCTAATAAGTGGGCGCGAGAAACGAGGAGGCCAAGGCATGATTATCTCGCCACAGAAGCGCCTCAATTTTTGGGATGGCCATTAAAGATAAGATCCGTTGGGATATGACAGAATTAAAAATGAACTTAATGGAAGATGACGTCATGGCGGGTTATCAGGAATCCAGAAGATGACGTCACGGCGGGTTATAACCTTCGCACAAATATAAGCCGGAAGATTTTCTCTCAAAGGGATTGAAGATTGACATGAACCGGTTCAAGTCAATCTGGGGCCTAATGTTGAGGATATAACCCTTAGAGTCACCCGCCCAGGAGCTGCCCGGTCACGTCATAATGGTCATCACGCGAAGCCCAGTACCAAACTTGAAGACGGCGGGTCAATAATGGGCTTAAGACCCGGAGATGGCTCAAAGCCCGTAGTGATTACCGCCGTTATGGTGAAACTTGTAGTGTAAGGCAAGAATAGTTAAGAGTCCGATCCGGACATTGTTATGAGCCGGTCGGGACTCTGAGAGCCGCTGGGCGTCAACCTCTCTATATAAAGGGACGACCCGGCGGCAGTTTAGGGACAAGCGAGACCAAATCGATAACCAAGCAGGACGGTTTAGCTCCTGGACGTCGAAACCCTAATCAATACCACCTCAACTGGACGTAGGCCTTTACCTTCACCGTAAGGGGCCGAACCAGTATAACTCTCGTGTTCCTTGTCCCGTTTAACCCCTTGAAGCTTCCTAACTGCGATGGCTCCACGACTAAGTCCTTGCACGAGGACATCTGCCGTGACAATTCCACGACAGAAGTAGTGTTAGGTGTGAAGGCAGCTTGGGAACTGGCCAGTTTCGGAGCAAACGAACGAGTAACTGGTTGAGATGCTGGTACAGTTGAAGCGGATGCTGCAGCTGGTGGAGCAGGTGATACTGTGTTTGTAGATTTAGCCGGTGGACTTGGACCTTCTACTGCACTATAAGTACCAGCAGAATCTTGACGGCAGAACCTTTTCCGTTTCACCCGACGAGTAACAGCACTCCCTACTATATTATTTTCCTTGCTCTTTTTTGACTTTGCCATGTCAAGCTGTACCCACAACACAATAGAATAAAATCACTCTTCAGAACTCATTGATGCATGATACAGACAAGCAATACTTTGATGTAAGACAACCGTATGAGGATGGAATATGTAAGAAAAACAGGACGACATGACATATTCACAGCTACGATGTGCAAACTAAGCAGAAGGATTTTCAAGAAAATAGAAGTAATGCAAGCTAGACACCATGTGGAAGATGCAACCAATATTACTCTGCCAAGTTAAAAGTATCTTGTCATAAGTGGCATTTCGAAAAATTAGAAGCCGTACAACGTAGAAATCAATGCAATACGCAACCACTATCAAACTGCCATGTTAAAAGCATCCAATCATGAGTGACTGATGCGGGATACACAACAGCAGTACGTTGATGTAAGAACATGGTATGATAGATAGATGCAGTGTATTCTAGACACAGAAAGCCATGTCATATGCACATGTATAACGTATAAACTCAGCAGGTGCAATTTAATCAAAATAGAAGAAATACAGGCTAGACAACATATGCAACATGAAACCAATTATCACACTGTCAACTTAGAGCAAGCACCTGCGATGGTGGAGTACGGGAGATGAACTCATCATGTAGACTTGGGACTTCAACTTCATTAGCAGTAGCAGTGGCAAATCTAGAGAGTCTCTGTTTGTGTCGGTGCGGAGGACCACCAACATCCCCTAACTTACTCTTTTCCTTCCTATTTTCTGATATTGCCTTATGAAGTCAAAACCACAAGAAGATGAATAAAATTAGCTCTGCATAACTGGTTGATGCATGATACAGACGAACACTACTTTGATGTAAGGCAAGCGCAGGATAGGAGGATGGAATATATACAAAAAAAGACAGCGTTTCATATTCACACGTATAATAGGAGGATGGGATATGTATGAAAAAATAGTAAGCGGAAGGCATTTCAACAAAATTAGAAGAAATGAAAGCTAGACACCATATGAACATGCAACCAATATCACTCTATCAGGTAAAAAGTGTCTCGTCGTAAGTGCCATTTCAAGAAATTAGAAGCAGTACAAGCTAGAAGACAATGCAAGATGCAACCTACATCACAGTCCCAAGTTAAATGTGTCTTATGGGTAAGTGATCGTTGCAGGTATAAGTTATAAGCTATGCAGATGCAATTCAACATAATCAGAAGCTATACAAACTAGACATCATACGGAAAATGCAACCACGTATAACAGTTCCAAGTAAGAGCAAGCACCTGTGATGGTGGAGTAGGGGAGATGTGCTCATCATGTACACGTATGTTCTAGAAACAGGAACACGTGTCATATTCACAGGCATTATGTGTAAAGTAAGAAGATGCAATTCAAGTTAGAAGCAATACAAGCTAGACATCATACGCAATATGCAACCACATATAATAATGTCAAGTTAGAGCAAGCACCTGTGATGGTGGAGTAGGGGAGATGTGCTCATCATCTACATAGCTACGTTGACTGTCCAGCCTTGTGTTGTCTTGCGAATCTTGTTGGGAGGATGGCGGAGTAGAATCTGTAGAGACCCCCTGTTTGAGTTGCTCCGAAGGACCACCATCATCCACTGCCGGACTAATTTCCTTCAGCTGTAATGATTTTGCATTGTGAAGTCAAACCGATAAGAAAAAGGAATAAAATTCGCTCTTCAGAACTCATTCATGCATGATACTGACGAACACTACTCGGATGAAAGGAAAACACATGATGCGAGGATGGAATATGTATGAAAAACAGGATGGTGTGACATATTCACACCTATGATGTGGTAACTAAGCAGAAGGCATTTCAACAAATTAGAAGCACTTCAAGCTAGACACCATATGAAAGATGCAACCAATATCACTCTGCCAAGTTCAAACTGTATGGCGTTTCAACAAATTAGAAGCAGTACGTGCTAGAAATCATATGCAAGACAACCTGTCGTGGAATTGTCACGGCAGATGTCCTCGAGCTAGGACTTAGTCGTGGAGCCATCACAGCTAGGAAGCTTGAAGGGGTTAAACGGGACAAGGAACACGAGGGTTATACTGGTTCGGCCCCTTACGGTGAAGGTAAAAGCCTACGTCCAGTTGAGGTGGTATTGATTAGGGTTTCGATGACCAGGGAGCTTAATTGCTATGCCTGGCTCTCGACGAGATCTTACTTGTCCCTAAACCGCTGCCAGGTCGTCCCTTTATATAGAGAGGTTGACGCCCAGCAGCTCTCAGAGTCCCGGCCGGCTCATAAGAGTGTCCGGCTCGGACTCTCAACTATTCTTGCCTTACACTACAAGTTCTACCATACTGGCGGTTGTAACTACGGGCCTTAAGCCATCTCCGGGTCTTAAGCCCATCTTTGGCCCGCCGTCTTCAAGCTTGGCGCCGGGCTTCGCGTGATGACCACTAGGAGTAACCCGGCCCCTCCTGGCGGGTGACTCCAAGGGTTATATCCTCAACATTAGGCCCCAGATTGATTTGAACCGGTTCATGTCAATCTTCAATTCCTTTGAGAGAGAGAAATCTTCCGGCTTATGGTCGCATGAAAGCTATAACCCGCTGTGATGTTATCTTCTGGATTTCTGGTAACCCGCCATGACGTCATCTTCCATTAGGTCCATTTTTTACTCCACCATATCCGCAACGGATCTTATCTTTAATTGTCGTCCCGAAAATCGAGGCGTTTTTATGGTGAGATAACCGCGCCGTGGCCTCCTCGTTTCTCGCGCCCACTTATGAGCCTCACCTTATAAATAGCCCGGCCCGATGAGCCTCCAGCCACTCGTCTTCCTCCTCTCGCCACTGTTCTCCCGCTCGAGCTCCATCGCCGCCGCGGGTCTTCCTGTCTTCACCGACTCAGGCCGCTGCATCAACCTGACGTGACCAGATAAACGGCGGCGACCTCCGCAACTCTCCAGTACCTGTAAGCCCTTGTTACTCCGTAGAATAGATCCGCTTTAGGGTTCTTGCTGTTCTTCCCGTGTTCGTCATCGTTCATCGCGAGCTCTTGGTAGATTTCATTATTACCACCCCTTCTTGATCTGTAGACTGTATAGAACTGTTGCAGTAGTTGTTTCACACCCGTTTCAAATGTATATAGATCCCTTTTCCCTGCATAAAGGCTCCGTTCGAACCTATGAACTTCTTCTGCGTCTGTTTTAGGTCTAGAAACTTTCCTCTTTAGCCGACCGTTTTGATCCAAAATAATTACTGCGATCTGTGAAACTTGTTTTCACCATACTTAGTAAAAAACTGCATCCGCTGAGCTATGGCGGCTTACATTTCCGGCTTAAAAGAAACCACGTGCCGTAAAATTTTCCGGCTCATTTATGATAAGGCTGTAGACAATTTGAATTACTCTCGATACCTGCAGCGGTTTAGATAACCCGATGCACTTAACCGTATGTCATTAGGCCCCTCTCATAAGCCGGCACTTTAAACATTGAACTGTAAACTTCCTCCGGCTTATAATTGAACTGGACATTTCCTTTTATCATAGGCTTCCGTCTTTCACCATGCCTCCCAAAGCTCCCAAAGCACCCATCACGTGCAACTGGATGAGGTCCAACGTCACCGACGAAACCTTAGCGGACTTTGTGAAGACGGGTTACCTGCCCAAGAAGGATGTCATGTCTTACCGTGCCCCTGACCCGTCAGAGGAGAGACCACAACCAAGGGACGGGGAGGTGGTAATATTTGAGGATCACATGAGCCGGGGCTTCGCACCGCCCGGCTCAAAGTTCTTTAGAGATGTGCTGAATTTCTTTGATCTACAGCCACTAGACATAGGACCCAATTCCGTGTCAAATGTATGCAACTTCCAAGTATTCTGCGAAGTCTACCTTGGAGAAGAGCCCAGCCTTCTGCTCCTTAGAGAGCTATTCTATCTGAACCGCCAGAATGAGTGCGCCAACGGACCGAGCCTGGAACTTGGTGGAATCTCCATTCAACGCCGGAGAGACTGCCTCTTTCCTTACACTGAGCTACCCAGCCATCCAAAGGACTGGAACCAGACGTGGTTTTACTGCCAGGACACGTCTCCGGCTGACGAGAGCCCGCTGCCCGGCTTTCGTGCCCTGCGTCTGGAGCCAACTCACTCTCTGCCGGATAAGCTGACTCAAGCCGAGCGCCAACCTCTGATCCCCACCATCAACAAAATTAAGGCTCTCCTGGGAAATGGCCTCAACGGTATTGATCTGGTCCGGGTCTGGATCTCGTGGCAGGTGATCCCCTTGAGCCGCCGCCCCGGCTTAATGTGTGATTACACGGGCCGGAAAGATGACCCCCTGCGACACAGCCGCAACGATCTTCCTGAAGACGTTGTTGACGACATGACCAAGGCCCTCTTGAATGAGAGCTTGGCAGACTGCGGGAGGACCGGCTTAAACCCCTTCTGCAAGACCAACCCGGCCCCAGCGGTAAGCCGCTGATCTGAACATCTTATTTTCTCCTTAGATAGTTTTCATCTGAACCTTAAGAAGGCTTCATTGTATTTTTCAGGCTGATGATAAATTCTGGAAGGTCAAGTATGACCATGAGGCGGCCAAGAAGGCCAGGAAGGCTAAGAAAGCCGCTAGGAGAGCCGCTCCTCGCAAGAAGGGAAACAGGCCTACTGCCTCAGAGCTGCTTCAGCTAAGCGATAGCTCCGAGTCAGAGGTAACCCCTGAATCTGTAGGCTCTTGTTTTTGTTTCTGCTTTTCTACTGTCTTTTGGCCACCTTATTAACTTGACTATCCACAGGATGACACCGGAGCAAGTAACCCGGCGACTGAAGAGGTAATGACACTTTCCTCCGACTCGGAGCCCTTGCCAAGGCTGAAAGTCCGAAGAGTAACCCGGAAAGTAAGATTTTCACATCCGTTAGCTTATCAAGATCCTCAATTTCTTTTGAAGCAACAGATTCATGAGAGCCGGCGGCACACCCGGACCAACAAAGATGCAGACTTCTCATCAGGCTTACCTGAAGTGTCGAGGAAGCGCCGGACCGAGGTTATCTCCAACTTATATCCATTTCATCCTTTGGTGGGTGTTACATGTCAACCGCTCAATTCTTCTGATTCAAACTATCAGGAAACTTAACCTTCCTCTGGTGACTCGATGCAATCGAACCTGCCGGCTTTCAAGACCGTACCCGGGTAATGATGATCATCTCTTGTTGTGCTTATCTTTATTCATGCTTTTGTACTTACCTTTTGTTCTTTCAGTGCCCAAGCAAAGCTCAGTAAGAGAGCGAAGAAGAATAAGCCGGTCAAAGAGCCGGTCTTGCCTGAGCCGGAGGTTTCAGCTCAAGAGCCGCCAGCTGCCTCTGCTCCTGAAGCCACCACTCCAACTGATGAGCCAGCCATGGAGACTTAATACAACCCGGACATCTCCAGTCCGGCTCAGCCGGCCGATGACCCGGACGTGGTAATCACCCGGACGGAGTTTGTCGAGCCGGGGAGACCCACTGCGCTGGCTAAGTGCTCTGCGAAGGAAGAGTTGCTAGAGCACCGCCGGGCCAAGCTGGACATCACCAACTACGCCAACCTGAGCATTGGAGAGATCATCTCCGGCTATGTCAATCAAGTGCACAGCAGCCGGGACTTGGAGATTGACATGGTGAAGCAAATACAGCAGAAGTCTGAGGTACCACTCTATTGCTTACTGCATAATCATCTTTACCATACTAGCCCCCAAGTCTACGACTTATGATAGAATATGTTGTAGACTTAATTTCTGGCTTACTTCCATGAACCGGTAATTTGTAGATAGAAACTTTCAACATGCATTAGCCCCCAAGTGCCAAGTGTCTTTGCTTGGAAAGTGCTTGGGACTTTAAAGTTGCATAATAATTGTTCATACTATAACCCGGAAATTGTGCAGGCTGCTTGCAAGAAATTTGAGGCTGATATCTCAGAGCTGAAGAACCGCCTGAAGACTTAGGAAACTGAGACCCGGAAGGCCAACGCCAAATTTGAATCCAGCATTGCTGCTCAAGAGAAGCTGAAGAAGAAGTTTGAAGCTGAAAGGAAGACTTGGGCCGAAGAGAAGGCTGCTCTGGTAAGCCGGGCCGAACAGGCGGAGAAGGCTCTGATGGAGAGAACCGCCGAACTCTCCGGCTTAAAACGTCATGTGTCACAAATGGTCGCTGCAATCTTCGGTAAGTCCTTCTGCAGGCTTTGAACAAGTTTACAGTCATTATGTCTCATAACTCCCATCATTGAGAACGGCTTACCTTACTTTGCTAAACAGGTCCCAGAAGCGCCAACCTCAACCAGAACGTGCTGACCAAGCTGAAGGCCGTGTACACCCTGGTGGAGCAACTCTACACCGGGTCACAGCGTGCTTTGGCCGTGGTGGCCCTATCCAATGAGGTTCCGACTCACCTGGCGGAAGTGCTTCGCCAGCTTGCCGTTCTCCCTCAGCGTGTCCAAGAGCTGCGACGGGCCTCTGCATGAGCCGGAGCCATAGCTGCTCTGAGCCGGGCCAAGGCTTTCCTTCCAGAGCTAGACCCGGCTGACATTGCACTTGGTTACCCCAGCTTGAAGGAAGATGGCACCCCCTTCGACCAAAAGGACTTTGCTGCCTGTGTGAAGATCGTGCGCCCGGTGGCCACCCTGATTGGGAATGACACCGATCTGACCAAGTACCAGCCGGGCTATGATGCAGAGAATCAGAGGATCCCCACTCCGCGTTATGAAGCCATTAGCTTAGTCCCGCCGAATCGTAAGCACACCTTTGCCCCGGAAATTGACCCGGCCGGGTTAATTGACGAGGAAGCTCAATTTGAAGCGTTGAGCGGCATTGACTGGAAATCGTCAACCTTCCAGGTCTTGGGAACAGCCGGAGGAGCGGAGAGGGATGAGCCGGAAGCTTCGACCCGGCAAGCATCTTGACTCTTTAGGCGGCTTGTTAAACAATGCTTCACCCTTTTGGACTCGGGGAGTATTGTAATAGAATAGGACCAACATTTTAACCTTGTCGTGCCATCGTGCACGTGTTGAATGCTTAATTCCATTGAAGTTGCTTCCTTATATTCTTTTGGGTCATAATTGATCATTCATTTTCCTTAAGCTCAAATAGCTGTCTTTAACTATCCTGCACAGAAAAACAAGTCACAAGTCTCTAGGCGGCTTACCGCACTGAGAACCATAGTCTCATACATATAACCCGGAATATGAATCTAAGTCACCAAAGACTGGTCCTCAATTATGTCTTGGATATAACCGTAAGAACATACTTACAGGCCTTCAAGTACACTTCCGGTTTATATAACCCGGATAATAAGGTTGGTACCTCAACTCCGGTTTACCAGTCTTGATAATGCTGATTGTGTGCGACTAGCACTTGTGAATCAAAGTTAAGCCGGCAGAAGAAGAACCGCCATGTACACTGTTGATACAACCAGAAGAACTTGTTGTAAATCAGAAAATCAAAACTTAGGGGCTTCCGGTTCGAATACGACCAGAGACCCGTCCCAAAGGGGTTGAGCCAAGATTCGAATGCGATCATATAGCCCCCAGTGGGTTTGGCGATGCCGATCAAGAGGGTACCGACAGCTATGTTCTCTTTGGTTCGAATACGACCCATGTTTGAACAGGAAGCCCCCAAATGACCTTAAGAGTTGTTTAACGACGCTGATTCGAATACGATCCACGTCGGTTCCCAAAGGGGGTCCAGCTATGATTCAAATATGATCAAAGAAAACTCCCCAATGAGCTCGGCACTTTGCCAACCAAATGGGTATCGACAGCTATGTTCTCTTTGGTTCGAATACGACCTATGTTTGAACAGGAAGCCCCCAAGTGACTATATTGTGTACGGCTAGATTCGAATACGATCATAAGCCGGAACCACCTTTGAGTTACCATGTGATCTTGTAATGGAAACAACACATTTACCTTTGGAGGAGAAAAAAGGACAGAGGTCCTGCTTTATTGCTTATCATAATATATACATGGCTATAGAAATATGTACATTATGAGAGCCGGTGGCTCAAGTGTAATAAGGCCGAAGCTGAGCTATGTTCCACGGCCGACGGGTCTCTTCCTCCGACTTTCGTGAATCTTTATGCTCCCGAACGTCAATAAGGTAGTATGACCCGTTGTGCAAGTTCTTGCTGACCACAAAGGGCCCTTCCCAAGGCGGGGATAGCTTGTGCGCATCTGTTTGATCTTGGATGAGCCGGAGCACCAGATCACCCTCCTGGAAGACCCGGGACTTAAACCGGCGACTGTGATAACGGCGCAGGTCTTGTTGGTAAATTGCTGAGCGAGCTGCTGCCACATCACGCTGTTCGTCCAACAAGTCAAGAGCATCTTGGCGCGCCTGTTCATTATCCGCTTCAACATAAGCCGCCACTCGAGGCGAATCATGACGGATGTCACTGGGGAGGACTGCTTCCGCTCCATAAACCATGAAGAAAGGCGTATAACCCGTAGACCTGTTAGGAGTAGTATTGATGCTCCATAACACGGAGGATAACTCCTCCACCCAACAACCCGGCGTCCGTTGCAAAGGGACTAAGAGCCGGGGCTTGATACCTTTCAGAATCTCCTGATTAGCTCTCTCAGCTTGACCATTGGATTGAGGGTGAGCCACTGATGAAACATCAAGTCGAATATGCTCTCGTTGACAAAACTCCTCCATAGCACCCTTAGATAGGTTGGTGTTGTTGTCAGTTATAATGTTGTGTGGAAAGCCAAAGCGAAATATCACCTTTTTCATGAACTGAACCGCTGTGGCTGCGTCACACTTACTAACTGGCTCTGCTTCAACCCACTTTGTGAACTTGTCAACTGCCACCAAGAGGTGGGTCTTCTTATCCTTGGACCTTTTAAAAGGCCCAACCATATCAAGCCCCCAGACCGCAAATGGCCAAGTGATTGGTATCATCCTCAGCTCCTGAGCCGGCACATGAGCCCGTCGCGAGAACCTCTGGCAACCATCACATTTACTGACCAAGTCCTCCGCATCAACATGAGCCGTCAGCCAATAAAAACCATGACGAAAAGCCTTGGCCACAAGGGATTTTGAGCCGGCATGATGGCCACAATCCCCTTCGTGAATCTCACGCAAGATTACTTGACCTTCCTCAGGGGAGACACAACGCTGGAACGCTCCCGTAACACTGCGGCGATGCAGCTCACCATTGATAACAACCATTGACTTAGACCGCCGGGTTATTTGTCTGGCCAAAGTTTCATCCTCAGGCAAATCTCCCCGGGTCATGTAAGCCAGATAGGGCACTGTCTAGTCCGGGATGATGTGGAGAGCCGCTACCAATTGTGCCTCCGGGTCAGGGACAGCCAAGTCTTCCTCTGTAGGAAACTTAACAGAAGGGTTATGCAAGATGTCCAGGAAAGTATTAGGCGGCACCGGTTTTCGCTGAGAGCCCAGCCGACTTAAAGCATCAGCCGCCTCGTTCTTCCTGCGATCGATGTGCTCTACTTGGTAACCCTGAAAGTGTCCAGCAATGGCATCAACTTCACAGCGATAAGCCGCCATGAGAGGGTCCTTGGAATCCCACTTGCCTGATACTTGTTGAGCCACTAAGTCTGAGTCGCCGAAGCACCTTACCCGGCTCAAGCTCATCTCCTTAGCCATCCGAAGACCATGGAGCAAGGCCTCGTACTCAGCCGCATTGTTAGTACAAGGAAACATCAACCGTAGCACATAATGAAACTTGTCGCCTTTAGGGGAAGCCAATACAACTCCAGCCCCCGAGCCCTCCAACTGCCTGGACCCATCGAAGTGAATAGTCCAATATGTATTATCCAGCTTTTCCTCGGGCACTTGTAGCTCTGTCCAATCGTTGATGAAATCCACCAAAGCTAGAGATTTAACAGCAGTGCGTGGCACGTATTTTAGACCATGAGGCCCAAGCTCTGTAGCCCACTTAGCCACTCTCCCTGTAGCCTCTCTGTTTTGGATGATATCTCCTAGGGGGGCAGAACTAACCACAGTGATAGGGTGACCCTAAAAATAGTGCTTAAGCTTCCGGCTTGCCATGAATACGCCATAAACAAGCTTCTGCCAATGTGGATACCGCTGTTTAGACTCTATGAGCACTTCGCTGACGTAATAAACCGGCCGCTGAACCGGATGCTCCTTACCCTCTTCCTTGCGCTCCACCACCACAGCCACACTGACGGCCCGTGTGTTAGCAGCTACATACAGCAATAAAGGCTCCTTGTCAACCGGAGCAGCAAGGACTGGGGGCTCTGCCAGCTGTCTCTTCAAATCCTCAAAAGCAGTATTAGCCGCATCATTCCAGACAAAGTCATCAGTTTTCTTCATCAACTGGTACAATGGCATGGCCTTCTCACCCAAACGGCTTATAAACCGGCTTAAAGCAGCGATACGACCCGCCAGGCGTTGGACATCGTTTATACACGCCGGCTTAGCCAGAGAGGTGATTGCCTTGATGTTCTCCGGGTTAGCTTCAATGCCTAACCAAGAAACCCAAGAGCTTGCCTGCAAGAACACCAAAAACACACTTGGCCGGGTTAAGCATCATCTTGTAGACCCGGAGATTATCAAAGGTTTCCCTCAGATCATCTATCAAGGTTTCTTTCTCCCTGGACTTAACCACAATATCATCCACATAGGCATGAACATTGCGCCCAATCTGGTTATGAAGACAGTTCTGCACGCAACGCTGATAAGTCACATGTGCACTCTTGAGTCCAAAGGGCATAGACACATAGCAGAAGGCTCTAAAGGGAGTGATGAACACCGTCTTCTCCTGGTCCTTCACTGCCATTTTGATCTGATGGTATCCAGAATAAGCATCCAAGAAACTTAAGCGCTCGCAACCCGCCGTAGCATCAATGATTTGATCAATACGGGGAAGAGCAAAAGGATCAGCCGGACATGCCTTGTTTAAGTCCGTGTAGTCCACACACATCCGCCAGGTGCCATTCTTCTTGAGCACGAGCATCGGGTTAGCTAACCACTCTGGGTGAAAGACTTCAACAATAAACCCGGCCGCCAAGACCCGGGCTACCTCTTCACCAATGGCTTTCCGCCTCTCTTCATTAAACCGCCGAAGGAATTGCCTGACCGACTTAAATTTCAGATCAACATTGAGAGTGTGCTCAGCGAGTTCTCTAGGCACACCTGGCATGTCAGAAGGTTTCCATGCAAAAATGTCCCTATTCTCACGGATGAACTCGATGAGCGCGCTTTCCTATTTTGGATCCAGATTGGCGCTGATGCTAAACTGCTGAGATGAATCACCTGGAACGAAATTAACAAGTTTAGTCTCATCAGCCGACTTAAATTTCATTGCCGGCTCATGCTCCGTAGTCGGCTTTTTCAGAGAGGTCATATCTGTTGGGTCAACATTGTCCTTGTAAAATTTCAACTCCTCTGTTGCACAAACAGATTCTGCATAAGCCGCATCGCCTTCCTCACACTCCAAGGCCACCTTCCGGCTGCCATGAACCGTAATGGTCCCATTGTGACCCGGCATCTTGAGCTGTAAATACACGTAACACGGCCGTGCCATGAACTTGGCGTAAGCCGGCCGCCCAAATATGGCATGATACGGGCTTCTTATCTTGACCACCTCAAAGGTCAATTTTTCCACCCTGTAGTTGTACTCGTCTCCAAGGGCCACTTCCAACTCGATCTTACCAACTGGATAAGCCGACTTACCGGGCACCACCCCATGGAAAATAGTATTGGACTGGCTGAGGTTCTTATCAATCAACCCCATACGACGGAAAGTCTCATAATAGAGGATGTTGATGCTGCTGCCTCCATCCATGAGCACCTTAGTGAACTTATATCCTCCCACCCGAGGAGCCACCACCAAGGCCAAGTGACCCGGATTATCAACCCGGGGAGGGTGATCCTCCCTACTCCACACAATAGGCTGCTCAGACCATCTTAAATAGCGTGGAACCGCCGGCTCAACAGCATTCACAGCCCTCTTATGAAGTTTCTGATCTCGCTTACACAGACTGGTGGTAAATACGTGATACTGTCCACCGTTAAGCTGCTTTGGATTGGTCTGATAACCCCCCTGCTGCTGTTGATGACCCTGGCCAGATTGCTGATTAAAGCCCCCTTGACCGTTCTGAGGATTAGAATTTGAGCCGCCGCCCGGGCCATGAAAACCGCCAGCGCCTGAGCCGCCACCCGGGCCATTGTTGCCATTAAAGGCATTGGAATTCATAAAGGCCTTCATGATTGCACAATCCTTCCATAGATGAGTAGCCAGCTTCTCCCTATAGCCATGCCTTGGACAAGGCTCATTCAACAACTGCTCCAGCGTCGGGCCGGACCCGCCGGCTCGGGGAGGTGGCCTCCCCTTGCGTCGCTGGTTATTACCCTGTGAGCTGGCGTTGGCCACGAACTCTAGGCTGCCGTCGGCCTTACGCTTGCCACCTCCTTGGTTCCCCGGGTTATGCTGAGGACCCTTGCCATTGCCGTTCTTCTTTCCCTTCCCTGTCCTTTCATCATCTGAAGCGGGGTCCTTGGTACTATCAGAGTCGGCGTACTTGACGAGATCCGCCATCAGCGTACCCATATCGTTGCAGTCGCGCTTAAGCCGCCCGAGTTTCATCTTTAGGGGCAGGAAACGACAATTCTGCTCCAACATTAAGACTGCAGAGCCGGCATACATCTTATCAGATGAATGTAATATCTCCTTGACCCGGCGAACCCAATGTGTCGTAGACTCACCCTCCTGCTGTTTATAGTTAGTCAATTCCACAATTGACATAGACTGTCTACAGGTATCTTTGAAGTTTTGGATGAATTGGGCTTTCAGCTCAGCCCAAGACCCGATGGAATTCGGTGGCAGCCCTTTCAACCAAGTGCGGGCAGTCCCATCTAACATCATGGTGAAGTACTTGGCCATCGCCGCTTCACTGACCTCCAGTAATTCCATGGCCATCTCGTAACTCTCGATCCAGGCTCCGGGTTGCAAATCAGCCGTGTAATTAGGGACCTTCCTAGGCCCTTTGAAGTCCTTGGGTAGACGTTCATTGCGGAGAGCCGGCACTAAACAAGGGACACCTCCAGTCCTCGTAGGGATACCCACGTCGACGGAAGGCGTCGGATAAGCCGGGGGTGTCTGGTAAGCCGTCAACTAAGGCACCTGCTCCGCCTCTTGCCGCGCTCTGTCTTGGTCTGCTGCGTGAAAGGCTCCGGTATGAGCCGGGCCATGGCCAGGGGGCAAGTCATGGCGTCGGACATTACTTGAGCCGGTCGCTGAGACCATGTGTCTGCTATAACTCGGACTCCGGCCTGGACGAGGGGTTGAGTGGATCCTGTCCAGGCTGTAGGAGTACGCCTCTTGCTGCGCCAGTACTGTCTGAAGGAGCTCTCTGACCCGGCGGGTTTCAACAGCCGTTGGAGAGTCGCCGTCAATTGGGAGAGCCGCCAGCCGTGCTGCCGCGGCGACCATGTTTTCCGGCGGGTTAGCATAATGACCCGGTGGTATTGGCACATACTGAGGCGGGGCAGGGTTCACCCGGGGAGGCCCCATCATTTGTGGCTGAATAGGTGTCCCAGCCCCAGGCACTATGATCTCCGGCGGGTTACTAGACCCTGCACCTGGCGTGTTGAAGAGATTTCGAGGATCGTAGACCGGAGGGAGTCGAGATTGGGCCTTTTGATGCCTCCTTCTCATGACCTCATTGGACGCGTTCTGATCCATCGTGAGCCGGAAGGACTGCGCCTGAATCAACTGAGTCTGGGCGTCGAGAGCCGCCCTTTCCGCAGCCATCCTGATCCCTTCCGCCGCCAGATCCTCCTTGGCTTTCACTAGATCTAACTTTAACTGCGCCACCTCCGCGTCATGCTAAGCTTGATCCGCCGGGTCAACCGTGGCGGTCAACAGGGCCGTCATCTTGTCCGTGAGATCGATCAGCACCTGAGCCGGCGAGGGTACCGGGTTTCCTGACCCAGCGGCAGGGTTTTGAACAGGTTGCGCACCGGCCATGAAGATCCCAACCCGGCTCGGCGGCTCAAAAGGATCTGGAATACTTTCACCATCGGAACAACCCCTGAGCCTGCCATCTTGAAGTTCATACAACGAGTTGGACTCATCTGTGGACGACTCGCCGTCAGAGCCGGCGGCCGTCTCATCACCAGATCCAGACCCTACAGAGAGTCCTCCATGAACACATCCCATAAAAGCATGCCTCAAGGCAGGTAGAGCCCGGGCAGGTCGTGCACGCTGAGCCGTCTCGATGAGATCGGCGCAGAGATCCGGCTCAGGGCCCGGCTCACCAATCTTGCCCATGAAGACATGAATTCCGCCGAAGGGGACCCGGTACCCGTACTCAATTGAGCCAGCGTCGGGGCCCCAGTTTGCATCGTCGATGTAGAGCTTCCCGCGATGACTCTTGGTCATCCGGCCCACAGCGTATCCCTTGAGCCCTTCGAAGCTGCCCTTCAAGAACTCAAATCCACCGTGCGCTAGCCCAACGGTGGGCGCCAACTGCCGTGGAATTGTCACGGCAGATGTCCTCGAGCTAGGACTTAGTCGTGGAGCCATCACAGCTAGGAAGCTTGAAGGGGTTAAACGGGACAAGGAACACGAGGGTTATACTGGTTCGGCCCCTAACGGTGAAGGTAAAAGCCTACGTCCAATTGAGGTGGTATTGATTAGGGTTTCGATGACCAGGGAGCTTAATTCCTATGCCTGGCTCTCGACGAGATCTTACTTGTACCTAAAGCGCTGCCGGGTCGTCCCTTTATATAGATAGGTTGACGCCCAGCAGCTCTCAGAGTCCCGGCCGGCTCATAAGAGTGTCCGGCTCGGACTCTCAACTATTCTTGCCTTACACTACAAGTTCTACCATACTGGCGGTTGTAACTACGGGCCTTAAGCCATCTCCGGGTCTTAAGCCCATCTTTGGCCCGCCGTCTTCAAGCTTGGCGCCGGGCTTCGCGTGATGACCACTAGGAGTAACCCGGCCCCTCCTGGCGGGTGACTCCAAGGGTTATATCCTCAACACAGCCAATATCACAGTGGCGACTTAAAGGTGCCTTATCATAAGTGACTGATGTGGGATATGCAAGAATAGTAGTCTGATGTAGAAACAGGAACACATGTCATATTCACGGGCATTATGTGTAAAGTAAGTAGATGCAATTCACCAAAGTTAGAAGCAATACAAGCTAGACATCATACGCAACATGCAACCACATATAATAGTGCCATGTTAGAGCAAGCACCTGTCATGGTGGAGTAGGGGAGATGTGCTCATCATCTACACAGCTACGTTGACTGTCTAGCCTTGCGTTGTCTTGCGAATCTTGTTGGGAGGATGGCGGAGTAGAATCTGTAGAGAACCTCCGTTTCAGTTGCTCGAAAGGACCACCATCATCCAATGCCTTGCCAATTTCCTTCAGCTTTATTGATTTTGCATTGTGAGGTCATACCGACAAGAAAAAGGAATATCATTTGCTCTTCAGAACTCATTCATGCATGATACTGACGAACACTACTCTGATGAAAGGCAAAGTCATGATACGAGGATGGAATATGTACGAAAAAATGGACGGCCTGACATATTCACACCTATGATGTGGTAACTAAGCAGAAGGCACTTCAACATATTAGAAACACTGCAAGACACCATATGGAAGGTGCAATCAATATCACTCTGCCAAGTTAAAACTGTCTCGTCATAGGTGGCGTTCATCAAACTAGAAGCAATACATGCTAGAAATCATATTCAAGACGCAAACCAATATCACACTGCCAACTTAAAGGTGTCCCATCATAAGTGACTGATGCAGGATACACAAGAAGAGTTGTTTCATGTAAGAACATGGTGTGATAGACAGATATAGTATGTACCAAAAACAGGAAAGCGTGTCATATTCACATGTATCATGTGTAAGCTAAGCAGATGCAGTTTACACTAATTAGGAGCAATATGAGCTAGACACCATATGCAACATGCAACCGGATATCACACTGCTAAGTTAGAGCAAGCACCTTGGATGGTGGAGTAGGGGAGAGGAGACTTGGACGTTGTAATGCACTATCAGTACAAGGAGAATCGGTACAGATGCTCCGTTTACGTTGCTGCAGAGGACCACCATCATCGCCTTCCTTACTCTTTTCCTTCCTCTTTCTTGAGTTTGCCTTGTCAAGTCAAACCCACAAGAAAAAGGATTAAAATTTGCTCTTCAGAACTCATTGATGCATGATACTGACGAACACTACTTTCATGTAAGGCAGCCGCATGATAGGAGGATGGAATATGTATGAAAAACAGGACGGCGTGACATATTGACATGTATGATGTATAAAGTGTAAACTAAGCACAAGGTGCTTGAACTTGTTAGAATCGATGCAAGCTAGAAACCATATGAAAGATGAAACCAATATCACTCTGCCAAATTAAAAGTGTGCCCTAACAAATGTATTTGACCAAATTAGAAGCAATACATGGCAACAGGCTAGAAATAATATGCAATATGCAACGAATAAAGGTGACTCATCATAAGTGATTGATGCAGGATACAGAAGAGAGGTAGTTTCATGTAAGAACAAGGTTAACACATAGATGTAGTGTGTACCAAAAATAGGAAGGCATGTCATATTCACAGGTATAGTGTGTAAAGTAAGCACATGCAATTTACCCTAATTAGAAGCATTACAAGCTAGACACCATATGCAACATGCAACCACATATCACACTGCGAAGTTAGAGCAAGCACCTATGATGGTGGTGTAGGGGAAGTGTGGTCTTCAGGTACAAAGCTACGTTCAATATCTTCATTTAGGCTTGCTGTTTCTTGAGAATCATGTGGAGAGGATGAAATTGCATTCTTTATAAGAGTATTGCGTCTCATATTAACCCACGCGCGTGACTGTCTCATCATAAGCGAAAGACGCAGGATACACAAGAACAGTAGTTTGATGTAAGAACATGGTGTGATAGGCAGATGTAGTATGTACCAAAAACAGGAAGGCGTGTCATATTCACATGTATAATGTGTAAGCTAAGGAGATGCAATTTAACAAATTAGGAGCATTGATGAGGGATACACAAGAAAAGTAGTTTGATGTAAGAACATGGTTAATAGAAAGACGTAGTATGTACCAAAAACAGGAAGGCATGTCATATTCACAGGTATAATGTGTTAACTAAGCAGATGCAATTTACCCTAATTAGAAGCATTACAAGGTAGACACCATATGCAACATGCAACCACATATCACACTGCCAAGTAAGAGCAAGAACCTGCGATGGTGGTGTGGGGGAATTGCGGTGATCAACTAGAGAGCTACGTTGACTATCTTCATTTAGCCTTGCTGTTTCTTGAGAATCATGTGGGGACACTGCACTCTTTAAACGAGTAGGGCGTCTCACAGTAACCCATTCGGGTGACTGTCTCACCATAAGTGATTGACGAGGGATACAAAAGAGCATTAGTTTGATGTACGAACATGGTTAATAGACATATGTAGTATGTATCAAAAACAGGAAGGCATGTCATTATCAAAGGTATAATGTGTAAAGTAAGCAGATGCAATTTAACCAAATTGGAAGCAATACAAGCTAGACACCATATGCAACATGCAACCACATTTGACAGCGTGAAGTTAAAGCAAGCACCTGGGATGGTTGTGTGTGGCAATTGAGATCATCAACTGCAGAGCTACGTTTACTGTCTCCAACTGCTAACACTGCACCCATTAGAGCGTTGAAACGCTTAGTGCTTATCTTCGAATTACACTGGAGTGACTTCTGTCTTTTCTTTTCTGCATTCATCAACACTGCGTCAGAGTCTGAAATACCCATGCATAAAAAACAATAGTGTAGTATGGGTGAAGTGTGTGCACAATTAGTACAGTGTAAAGGTAGGAGATAGCAGGTTGGTGAGAAATAAATGACGGGAGACATATGATAGCTCTACAATATGCATGGCACACTAAATTGCTACAAGATTCTATGAAAATAACAGTCGGCTGAAAGCAAATAGGTCAGTCCATTTTTCTGCACCGTTTGATGTACAAAGAACGGGAAGATCGCCTTCATCTACCTCCAGCCAGTCAGTGTTGACGATCTTCCTCGAAACGCCGGCGACCACCGGCCTAGTATTCCTCCCCTGCCTGCGCCCTCCCCTCGACCTCACCGCACCGCCGTGCTTGGCACTACCCC
>NC_057805.1:459338766-459341981 GCF_018294505.1 Triticum aestivum | reverse complement strand
ATCCATTCAAGGCCCGCCGACCTCCAGATCGGGCACAAGCAGCTCCTGCGCCCCACACCCCTATGATAGACACCGATGCGCCGCTTCCCTGGGGAACAGGCGGACTAGGTGCTCCGCGCGCCTAAGCGGGTGCTGCTTCTTTTAATTGCAGTTCGTCTGACCCTGAATTGAAATCCAGGCGGGCTACTGACCTCTAGCAAAGGTGAAATAGTAAAAGGGAGGAAACCTTGTGCATTTAGTATCACGAAGAAGATGCAGTAAGAAGCGCTCAACTAGTTTCTTTCGTGGGATGAATACGGTGTGAGCAGAGACGTAAGATTTGCACGAATAAGGGAAGAGGAGTACCTCTTTCTGCTGGCAGTGATGTGTCCTCCTTCTGTTTTTCCGACGATCTTCTTGTTGTTCGCCAGAAACCAGAAGTTGTGGAGGACGGTGCAGCCTTGGACGAACCCATGGCCAAGGTTTTGAGTGTGGTGCGGTGGCCGTCTGTCGGCGGCGGGGAAGCAGATCCGAGGCGGCGAACGACGGCGTAGCGGGAACAGCTCCTGGGCGGTGGACGGTTGCGACAGTGGAGCCGCAGCAGTGAGGCGCAGGACGGCGTGGTCGGAGTGGTTTTGGTACGGCGCACGCCGGCGTCGCGTCATGGAGGCAGCTCTGCCTCGGCTTCAGCTGCTAAGTCCTTGAGGGCTTTGCGGTTGCGGTTGCGTTGGACGACGACGTCGGGGTACCGGCTCCGGCGTGATGGAGGAGGGCGGCGGTGGATTGGCCTCTATGGGGTGGAGGACGGAGGAGGCTGGGGTTTCGCGGCTGGTGGAGAGGGCGTTTTCGCGCCCACGAAGTATGAATGGGGAAACGGAGGGAGGCGGGGAACTAAGGGGGAACAATGTTTCGGTTTGAGACGCGCTTGTTTGAAATTTGGGGAAAGTTACAAACTTTGCCCCCATCTAAAATTTCGGACATATTGCGGGTTGAGGGTAGGACAGTCATGTCAGGTGTCCCAAATGTGGGCGGGATAGATTTCGGCCAAGCGCATGGGTAGGCGCCCACGGCGTATGAATGCTTCCGGAGGCGGTTGAGACTGGCGTCTTGGTGAAGTTACAAACCTACCCCGGTTTAGACCTTTGGACATCGGGCCGATAGACTACACGGGCCAGAGTCAGGACAGTAATTTCCTACCACCAAAACATTAGTCTCGCGCGGTTTCGGGTGACCAGAGGCCTATTTGGCGCTTCGTTCAATATTTGGGAGCAGAAGCATTAACGTTTTCGGTTCTCTTGAATTGAACTTTCAGGATTTGTCAAACTTCACAAATCTTTACTCTTGAAAATCCTAAAGCTACGATTATTTTGGAATGGAGGGGGTACATTTGAATATACATTTTACACGAGTATATATTAAAAAATATGCAACTTACCTCAGTTCATGCATGGTTCCAGATATAATCTCCTTGGTTGCAAAAAAAAGTTAGATATGCGTATGAATATATATAGCATGTTCAAACTCACAACAAAGATTGATGCCCCCTTTTACATCTGATTTACAAATGCCATTATCTCGGGTTCAAATAGATGAATGCACTTCCTATGAATTTGAATCTTCGAAACCCCCTTTATGTTGAATTCGACATGTATTCTATTTCGTAGCTAGCAATTTGGAATGTTTCCATGCAAGTGACAAATGTATAAAGTGCTTCACACTAACAACATGGAGTGCACTAATTAATGTTTATATATGAATTGCAAAAGCATCCATTGCCTATATTTCAAACCGCTCTCACTCTATGGATCGATAATATGAAATAAACACATGCACATGCTAGAATTCAATATAGTATGGGTGTCTGATAGACCGATTTTCGTCCATACGCAATTTGCAAAATTCATGATCTCATCCAAAAATAATAATGCCATTTATATTTTAATTTAATGCGTAGAACCGCCTTTTACACGTAGATGCACTATGCCTCGCCCCGTTCTCACGAACGTGTTATATATCTCTCTATCTAACGCATAAGTGCACACACTTTATACGCATCGACATTTCTCTTTCACACATGCTCACAATCTCTCTCATGGTGTCGGGGTGTCTCACACACATGCTCTCTCTGTTTCTCTCTCTCTCTTTCTGACTACTATGTACCACTCTTTTCACTCTTAGTTGGAAAACACTATTTCTCTCACATGCATATATACACATGCACGGTCTCTACTAGCCCTCTATACGCACATATATGTGCCTGCGTGTCTCCCGCACGCACATTATCTTTAGGCCTCTCTCGCACACATCCCCCCCCCCCGACATACCTCTCTCTTAGTAGTTGGTAGATATGATTTCATCATATCATTTGGTAGGATATCCCTGGCTGTTAGGCTGGATGGTAATACGAGGCAAAGTTTTACCCTAGTTCGGATCGGACCCTTGCAGTTGAAGAAAGAGCCTACTCCTGGTACTGTATATTAGTGATAGGGGTCTGTACAAAGTACACGTGAATACCAGGCATTGTGCGTGTGTGTATACTATCGACAAACTAGCCCCCAAGCTTGTATAACATACTAAGGGCCTAGGGTTACAAATCATATATATAGTAGGCTTATCACCAGTGGGGATAGAGTCCTCCGCGACTCTGGTAGCTTCGTGTTGTACGCCGAGTCCTCCACATGGGTCTTCGTATAACACGTCTCGGTCCAACCTATATGTGGCGTAGGATGGAACCGACCCATGAGTCTTCATGTTGACCCACCACAACTAGAAATGATGCGCCCACCACACCACACACGCAATCGGCCACTAAGAAAATAAGCATATACAATAGTACAACGGTATCTAGCTCACGATATGTCCCCATATTTTGTTGATGACACTGACGGACTTTGGATTTGATGCGTGCTCCGTATTTTGTTGACGACACTTACGGTCATTGTATTTGAAGCGAAAGCACGATATGGTCACTGGACTTCAGAATAAGCTCATCACGGTCACCACATACATTTTGTTGACGACACTTACGGTCATTGTAATTTGTTGATAACACGATTAATTGACCAGTCAAATGGTCCACATTCAGCAGCGCACATTACCATAGGGCCCACCCGTCAGCGCGTATATGAAGGACAGAAATGGTAATAAATTAGTGGTCGGTGGGTATTCGAAGTCGTGAGACCTCTGGTTGGCAGTCACCGGCGGTTGGGGGGGCGTTCATTGGGCGGTGGGGTTGG
>NC_057805.1:459335162-459338437 GCF_018294505.1 Triticum aestivum | reverse complement strand
GGGGCTAGAGGGATGGCTGGTGCGGCGGCGGACCGGCGGTGGGGAGTGGTTTCGGGGAGGGCGGGCCGACCGCGGGCGGCGGGGGCTGGCGGTTCGGCCGGTGGTGGCTGGCGGCTCAGGGGGGTGGAGTTTGATGATAAACTGGAGGCCCTTGATTTCGTATCCAACGGCTGGAAAATCTAATGACCAGAGATGAAAAAGTCAGTCGACTGACGTGTAGCCTCACCCCGCACGTACACATGCACACACGCAAGACACGCACACATGTAGGCGTGCAACACTGACACGTACACACGCACGCATGCTGGCATGCAACACTGACACATACACATGCACTCACGAACACACGCACGTATGCACCCATGCATGCAACACTGAAACATACCCTTGCACGCACGCAACACTCGCACGCCTGCATGCACACAGCACACGACGCAAGACACACGCTCAACCTATACGTGCATGCACCCTTTGTTAAGGACATGGATTGTTACGGGTATTAATCAATCTTATTTGTGATAAGCAGAACATTGATGTTTGCAGCGGTCTTTATGAATCACAACGTATCGAACGGGCTATCAACATAGTAGGCTTATCTACATGAAAAAGATGACGTCACACTCAATGAACAATCATCAGTTTATGAAATGCCCGCTTCTAACCGCCTTGGCCCACCAAAGGTTCCTCTGCTGTAGGCTGCCTGCGTTGGGTCACTAACATGCAGGCCATGCACCCAAAGAGCCCACACGTCAGTGGAAGAACGGCGCGGTGTCCTAGGTCAGAGTTGAGGGTGCCACTCGCGGCACGCCCGGATGAACATGCCTCCGTGCCGCATTCAAACGCCTCCATGAAACCCGCCCGTGTGGAAGCCGAGAAACCCACTCTGGACACACGTCCGTTCATGACCGGGCCGGCGTTAAATGCAACGTCGGCCGAGCTCCTCCCGTCCGCCGTCTATTTAATCTCCTATTTAAACGAGGCCAAACGCCGGCCAAGAATCGCACACCTCCGCCGCTCCCCTATCTCCTCCACCATTTTGTCCACTCTTACAATGGCTTACTAAGAGTAGTTATTCCGCATCCAAGCCGGCTAGGTAGCCCGCCGGATACGAGCTATGCAGCTCGCTGATCCACCTCCCTCCCCTCGCCCGACGGAGCCAGTTGCCGCCCAAGCCGGCGCGCGGTTCAGCAACTCGCCGCTCCAGGCCAGCTCGACGAGGAGCGGCGCACGGGCGTCGTTGCTGCCGTCCACGCCGCTGCCTCATACCGCGTCTCCCGTTTCTATGGCCGAGACTCCCATGCCGGTGGCCGCGCTATGCAAGCAGCGACAGAAGCCGGGTGCACGGAGAGCGACGAGTCGATGGCCAGCGCCTCCGCATCCGCCGCCATCATCGAGGAGAAGTAGAACACGGGAGGCCGCCGCCGTTTGGGTCCCATGAAGGCCACCGCGGAGGCGACGCCGGCGTACACAGCAGGTGTCTTGCCGGATCCTTTTGTTGCGAGGACCTTCGTCGACCCCGCATGGGCTCCATGGAAGAGGGGAATGTTAGGATGAACTCGAGCCGGTGCCGGCCATGGCGAAGTAGTGGCCGGTGATGAACTCGAACCGGTGCCGGCCACCATCATCTTTGGCACCAGCCAATGATATCAGTTGGGCAGTGGGGAAGCGAGCCGTCCTTTGCGCTGAAGCATATACCTCCGGGGCTCCCGGCAGTCCGGTGATCATGCTGCCGGACATGAGGAACACAAATCGATCGGCGGGCGACCATTTAGGCCAGGTATTATATACTTGTGTTGTCTAGAACTAGCACCGCGTAGTTCATTTGAATGTAATGAAATCCGTCATGTTTGTATGAAAATCCGGTATTTTATATGATTTCTGTCGTTGTTTATATGAAATATCAGTTTGTCTATGTGTTTGCGTGAATTTCGTCCGGTTGGTTGAGTTGCTGTCATAATGTGTGCGGCTACGGTTGGATGGCGTAATTTGCGGGTCGCCGGTCGGTCTGCGGGCGGCTCGGGCGGCGTTGTGGGACAAAAAAACACAGCTCGTGCGAGCTCGTCTCCAATGTGCGCGCTGGAGGATGCATGACAGCATGAGCACCCGAGCCATTCCTCGTTCATCGGTGGCAAAGGCACCGGTGGACAAAAGGGTCGCCAATATTTTGGCTACCCCGGGCAAGATCCAAACAGCCCCTCCCAACAGATTCAAATCCCTCGTTCGTCGTGCAATTTTGCCATGTGTTGTTTTCATGGACTATCAAGATGCCCGTGCATTGCACGGAACATAAAGATGCATTTTTTTACAAACTCCCGCATGCATGCAAGGGATAATTAATGTCCTCCTTTGCTAGTACCATGAGGCAAACACCATTAATATTGCATCGATTAGTGTTAGTGTCCTTGTATATCTGCAAATTGTAATTTTGATAGTGGCCCTTGTATATAAAAATGGAGGGAGAAAGATGAGAGATAAGGTGAGGAGGAGTGGGGCGTGGTGGTGACTGGTGGTTGGACTGGGCGGAGGCATGGGGATGGTGTCACATCCCTAGCTTCTCGTATTGCACTAGGCTAGCTTCATGCGTGCATCATGTTTGAATTTTGCAGAAACTTGAAATGGGGATGACAGAACCCCCAGCACCCCCCCTGAAACCAACTAGGGTTTACTAAAATTGGTTTCAATGAACCCAAATTGCCCTTCACAAAAATGTTCATCATTTCTGGATTGGGCTAAAACCCCTGGGCAAAATGGTGCACACTTTTCTAGGACATTCTGGATTTTTGAATTAAATCATAAGTATTTGAATTTGGACATTTAAATTCTATAAAATATTTTAAATGTCCAAATAATCTTGAAAGCATTTGAGGGCTGTTGGAAATAGTTTCAAAAGTGCCCACAATTATTTTCAGGATCTTACAAAATGAATTAGTATTTTTACTAATTCAAAACAGAGAAATAAATAGAAAACAGAAACAGAAAGCAGAGAGAGAGAGTTACCTTGGCCCGTTACTGTAGCAGCCCAGCCCACTGGAGTTGCCAGTCATCCCCTACCTCATGCCAGTAGACAGGGGCGCGTGGCCTCCGCACGCCAGCACGCGCGCGGCCACCTCCTGCTTGCCGCCGCTGCTGCTGGAGGGCGCCAAGAGCACCACGACATCCCTGCATCTCCC
Source organism: Triticum aestivum (assembly GCF_018294505.1). Classification (NCBI taxonomy): domain Eukaryota; kingdom Viridiplantae; phylum Streptophyta; class Magnoliopsida; order Poales; family Poaceae; genus Triticum; species Triticum aestivum. The sequence continues at coordinate 459,335,267 of NC_057805.1, read as the reverse complement.
CCCCCCTCTCTGGTTCCTCCCTCTCCCCCCCAGCGCTCGCGCCGCAACCACCCGAGCGAGCCCGTCGCCGCCGATCGCCACCACCGCGGCCACCGCCTTCCCCTC
>NC_057805.1:459327256-459335014 GCF_018294505.1 Triticum aestivum | reverse complement strand
TCCTCTCCGCTGAGCCACGCATCGCCGGCAGCCCTGCAACGGCCTCACCAACCTCGTCTTCAACCTCGGGCACCCGAGCCCTTCGTCGTCGATTCGCGCCGTCAAGGACGTCCCCGAGCCCACTGACCTACTGCGTCGCCTCCCTGTGAGCTCCTGCTCCCGACCCCTCTCTCCCCGCCGTCGAATCCCTCCTCTAGCCCCCTGGCCACCGCGGCCGAAGCTCGCCGCCGCCGCGTTTGTCGCCGTCGTCATTACGGAGGGCCAACGACGCGTCCGAGCACCTGGTCGAGCTCCTAGGGCCCCGTAGCTTCTGCTTGTGCTCTCCGTTCGCTTGGAATCGAGCTGCAGCCCCGCGCCCGCATCTAGCCGAGCTCCGGCCACCGCCATGGTTGCCGTGGCCAACGTCTCCGGCCACCCCGCAGCCTCCCGCGTGATCCCCTGGATGCGCGCGAGGATGAGCCTCCCTCTGGTGCCTCCAGCGCGTTGAGCTGACCCCTGTAGCGCCGTCCCGAGCAACTCCGGCGATCCTCCGCCGTGGGGTTTGGTCGCCGGCGTCCAACTCCGGTGGTTGGTGACGTGGCACCGTCATTAGCGCTAACTAACCCCCCTAGAGTCACTGACACCGGGCCCCACGACTGGTCAAAGCTGAGTCAACGCGGGGTTAACCGGAGTTCAACACTGTCTCAATGACATGCGGGTCCCACCGTCAGGTTTGACCGTGGTTGACTGCTGACATCGCTATGACACACTACTGACATCATAAATACATTTGCTGGGATTTTCTTATTTAGTAATAAATCTGAAAATTCCAGAAAATGTTTAAAACTTCAAAAACCCCTAGAAATTAATCTATAACTCCAAATGAAATGATTCATATATGAAAAATTATCAGAAAAATCCAAAGAATCTGTTTATGGCATCCTCATGCATGTTTGAACAACTTACAGCCACTGTATATGACAATTTGAATAAATGGCATTTGAAATGTCTTATATGGAGTTTGAATTTGAACCTAAGGTTCAAACCAACTCCATTTAATATGTTGCTAGTTGCATTAGCTCAAAACACATTCATATTGCCATGTCATAGCATGCATCATATTGTGCATTGCATTGATCGTGTTTCTTCTCTGTTTGCCGGTATTGTCCCCTCTCAGTAGACGTTGCTTCGACGTTGTGATCGCTGACACTAATGAAGACTCAATGCTATCTTCAGAAGTGCCAGGCAAGCAAAACCCCCTTGTTCATTCCGATACAATCCCACTCTCTCGCTCCTGCTCTCTTTTACTGCATTAGGACAACAACGATCTATCTGTTACTTGTTGCGGTAGCTGAACCCCTTTATCCTCTGCATGACCTGTCATTGCCACAGTAAATAGATGAAACCCACTAGCATGAGTAGGAGTTGTTTGAGCCCTGATGTGCCTACTCATTCATGCTTGTTTGTCATGCCTGCTATTGCTTAGAGTTGTGTCTGGTCTGATTCATCAGGAATGAATTGGAATGTGGTGAACATGTCCTACTGTTGAGAGCTAAGTGTGTGAACATGATTTGGTAAAGGTAGCGGTGAGAGGCCATGTAGGAGTACATGGTGGGTTGTCTCATTGAAACCGTCCTCAGGAACTGAGTTCTGTGTTTGTGATCCATGAACAGTTAGTACCACGCATTGGAATGCTTAAGTGCCCCTCTCGACTTATTAATCAACCTGATCTCTGTCCAGGAGTTGCAACTAGTTTCTGGTGTTTGTAGGTAGTGTTAGTAGTCTACCAAGTGGCACCCGGTACAGGTGGGCTTGGGACAGACTAGGCACACGTGGCCTGGTGTACCGAGTGGCACCCGGATGGTGGGCACGGGAACCCTGCACACATCGTTTGGGGCCGTGAGCGACACCCCGGCCGGATCTCCTTGCGGATGGAACCCGAATAGGCGATAAACCTGGACTAGAGACTTGTGTGGTTAGTCAGGTCGTGGCCGACTCCCTCGCCAGGCTTCCGCTTGAAGGTTGCCGAGGTGCACGATGTGTACATGGTGGTAAGTGGCGAGAGCGTGTGTGACGAAGTACACCCCTGCAGGGTTAATATGATCTATTCGAATAGCCGTGTCCGCGGTAAAGGACTTCTAGGTTGCCTGTACAGTTCATAGACAAGTGAAAGTGGATACTCTAAAATGCGCAAGATAAGCGTGAGTGCTATGGTTGGCGTTCTCGTAGGGTGACGGGAGCGGGTCCATAGTGGTGTATTGATATGGTGAATATGTGGACTCGTGTGCGCCACCTCAAAAGAGTTACTTGCAGTCATAGTTCAGGATAGCCACCGAGTCAAAGCTGGCTTGCTGCAGTTAAACTCCACCACCCCCTTTGTTGATACCGATGCATATGTAGATAGTTCTGATGTAAGTCTTGCTGGGTACATTTGTACTCACGTTTGCCTATTTTATGTTTTTGCAGAGAGACTTCAGTCTCGCTAGTAGTACCGCTTGGACTTCGACGTTTAGCTTGTTACCTCAGCTACGATCTTGTGCCCTCGGCAGGATCTAGTAAATAGTCAGGCTTCTCAGCCTTTTTCATTTATAGATGTCTGTACTCAGACATGTTAAGCTTCCGCATGTGCTTTGACTTGTATGCTCTGAATGTTGGGTCATGAGACCCATGTTTGTAATATCTCGCTCTTCGGAGCCTAATGAATAAATACTCTGAGTCGTAGAGTCTTGTTGTGATGCCATGTTGTATTTGCACATATCGAGCATATTGTGTGTATGATTGAAATGCTTGGTATGTGTGGGATCCGACAATCTAGTTGTCTATCCTTAGCAGCCTCTCTTATGGGGAAATGTAGTCTAGTGCCTCCTTGAGCCATAGTAGTCCGCTACAGCCCGGTTCACCGGAGTCCTGCTAGCCCAGCACTACTGCTCTGGGCACTTGACTGGCCGGCATGTGTTTCATATCGTTCCTGTGTCTGTCCCTTCGGGGAAATGTCACGCGGTGACATCCGGAGTCCTGCCTAGCCTGCTACAGCCCGGGTTCCCGGAGTCCTGTTAGCCCAGTGCTACAGCCCGGATTCGCACGCTGCTGACCGACACGTTCGATGTTGATTCATGTATGCCTGTCCCCATACGTTAGTGCCGCTTTGGGTTCACGACTAGCCATGTCGGCCCGGGTTCTCTGTCATATGGATGCTAGCGACATTGTCATATACGTGAGCCAAAAGGCGCAAACGGTCCCGGGCCATGGTAAGGCGACACCCGTGGGAGTACCGTGCGTGAGGCCGCAAAGTGATATGAGGTGTTACAGGCTAGATCGGTGTGACTTGGAATCGGGGTCCTGACAGCTTTGGTATCAGAGCCTGACTGCCTGTAGGATTACCAAGCCAAACTGGTCGAAGTTGAGTCTAGAAATGCTTTAGTTATGTAAGGGAATTGATTGTGGAAGGGAACGTAAGGCTCTTTTTACTCCTTTACCTTATAGCCTTCTGATCTGAGTCATCCTCTTCTCTTCTACGGGGATTAAGAACTAGGCCTCTCATCTTTCTATCAGGATCACGTGTTACTAATCCGTAGACTCGTAGGATTGTTGGTTCCAGGCCTCAGTTCAGTTCCTACTACTTCCATGTGTTGACAGTTGATCTCGGAACCTTGATATTGTGATTCTGAATGGTCATGCCACCATTTTTGCAGGATGTCTCAAATCTTTTGAGCATTACAGCCGTTATGTTGTCCGAGTCATCCTAGGTTTCTAAACAATCTGATGCATTTGCAAATCCCTTCTTTCCGTTCCCGATGTTCCTTGGGCCAGATTAATCACACTAACCAGTGTGTTGAGGTACTCCGTTACCTCGTCATATATGTTGGAGCTATTATTATGACCCTAGGTGTTATAGGGAGTCACTTAGTAATCTAGCCATGTTTTATGTTCCCGGTGTGAGGATTCTGGCCATTATTCTCGAAAGCATCCCGTGATGCCATTTAGTTGGTAGGCATTCTATTTCTGGGTTCTTGAACCCAAGATTCACTCTACTTAATTCGTGTTGATAGTGTTGCTAGTTCCTTTAGGATATTAGTAACCTTTGTGATAGTCTTCGAGGTCCGTGGTTCATCATTCTTCCAATACCATGAACCAATATGGCAGAAGTTCCTTGACCCAAAAGATCACAACAAGAGTGATCTCGATGAGTTCTCCATTCTGCATTGTGAATCTGCCAGTCCTACCTTTCTGCATGGATTATCTGGAAGAAATATGTTGAACTTGTTTGACATACTAAATTTATGCATCCGCAACTCAGAAAACCATATGTTCCTTTGAGTTGTCTCTCTTTAGTTGTATTCTGACCTCTGTCTATCAATTGATAGTCAGGAGTAATTGTGCATTTGTGTTATCGATGCCTATTATTCGTGTGGTCTGTCAAGCCATTCTAATCCGGAATGACTAGGAGAAACAAACTCCAGAACCTCGTCCATATCTAGGATTGGGTCAAAGCAATTGTATCCCGCAGACCAAAATGCCAATCCAGCTTTTGCTCTGCTCTACCTTGGAGCGTTACCATCCTTATGTCAAGAGTGTCATGAGAATTGCACCACCTCTTATGAATTCTTGACGCAGTGATACTTCTCGCCATCATTATTCATTCCTCGGTCCCGTGTTGTCACAACCGGAATACCGACAAGTGAATCGTGATGCGTGAAATCAATACTCTGAGCAACTCGTTGCTTGGTAGTTAATGGCAATACCCTCATTCTTAGCGTGTTGGTTGTTCAATCATCATCCCGAGATTGATCGTGTTACCTAGTCCAGTTTTCCTGGTGCACTCTTCGGTCAACGAGTTAGGATTGTATCAATTCCTCGCTCTTTTGATCACATCGTCTTGCCCTGAAAAGCAAGATTGTTCTCGAGCTTAGTAACATATCGGTGGTTCGTGATTTTCTGATTATCTTCTCGGAAGTATCACCAGGTTGTTTCCTGACTGTTACGTTGAGCTCGTGATCAAGTTGGTTTCTTGTAAATCACCCCTTCTCCAAGAATCCGTGTTGGATACCATGAACTGGTTGGTTAAGCTAAACAATAACTTGGAGAGTTGGAAGATAAAAGCTTGCCTGACTTAGTTCTTTCCAAAGGATATCTCTTGTGTGTGTGTTTGTTGTAGAAACATGATTTCTTCATCGATTGGTCCTCGTGATCAATTAATGGACCTATCATCTTAACCAAACCTTGATTTGAGTATGGGCTATCGTCAAATCAAATCAGAACCAATGGTGTTCGTAATGTTGTCTTGCTCGTGGTTGATCTCTCGAGCATACACCATTACATCTTTTGGTCTGACCAATGCTATCACCGTGTTCACATGATGGTGGAAGTCTAGTGATATGGAAGTTCTGATGAGTTGCTATTGAGCCCATCAGCAGCATTTTGTCTCCCCCATGATTCATGTTGAACATCAACCTAGTGTTGAAAACTTTGTAACCATTGCCTTCATGTTGTTCATGAGGTATATGTTTGGTGCAAGAAGTGGCTTCCTCCAAGTTCATGTGCATTAGGTGCAAGTTGCCGTCGTGAATTCGAGAAAGTTAGTTTTGCTTCCTCTGGAATCATCCCAAGTCAGTCATGCCCATGCGAAGTATACCATGGCTTGAGAGATTAGCTACCTCCATCCCGTCGGTATTTCCTAGCACACCAAGCCACTGATTGATTTGTTCAAAGAAAAGAAGTTCATGCGCTACTCCTGAAGGGCCCGGACGGACATGCACAAGACTTCGTTATCTTAATGATGGTTCCCAACCAGAGCTCGGTAGTGTTTCATTGTAAGACTACTATGTGGTCATGCTTGTCTGGGACAGCGTGCCCACATGTATGAAGCAGAACCAGCTCATGTTTTGGAGCTTGCTACCGTAGCTCATTTCCCGAGAATCTCGCAACGTCATCTCGTCGATTCGTGTTGCAAACCTTCATTTTTCTTCCTAGACTCGATGAGTCTGGAATATCCTACCACCAACCAGATCTGAATCTCGGGCAGATGTGATGGTTGGAACGTTTCCCAAGAGCTATAATATTGGTCTCTCGGTAACCGGTAGAGTGGATGTCGTGGCCAACACACCCAACCGGAAGACCTATTACTATAGTATCTTGATTGAGGAAGTTGGCCACCTCTCCATAAGGATTTCATAAGATTCTACTTCCGTAGATATTCCTTATGGATCCTTTGTGCTCCCGAAGTCAGACCTTTACTTGATGGCCATGTTGATGCTTCTAAGCATGATCGTGGTACCTAGAACGTCAAGGAGAACATTAGAAGCGGAGTGCTAAATGTCTCTCGGTCGATCATCCAGATTTGCTTCTTTGGCATTGCTAAGGAAAAATCTGAGAAAGTGTTGTCCTCCTTTGCACCTGCATCCTCCATCACCGTTCATCATGGTAGTATGATGTGTTGCCAGGATCCTCGGCACGGATGTTGGTAAAACCTTGATGAATATGGAAATGCTCAAGTTCTTGAAAGCACGCTCAGTCACTAGGTTATATCCTTGGTATCAACTGGAATGTGCCTTCCATTTGCCGAGTTGTTCTATAACCATAGTTTCCATTCCAAATTGAGTGCGCCATTCTTTCGAATTCTTTCAAACGATCATTTGTAAATTGCCTTACGCTGGTATGAAGAGTTTCAATGATCTCTGAATCAAAAGTAATTCTTTTTGCCACTTAAGGGATAACTCAACGAGCCACCTTTCCTAAGGTGCCCCGTTATGGAGTCATGGCAATTAACTCCTCGCTGCTTTGGAACCCATGCACCATATTATCTAAGCGTGGGATTGTTGCCCACCAAATCAAACCTCATCGTTTGTTCTTCCATCCCTCTCGATGTGTTTGGTGTCTCAACTCGAGATGTTTCAACATCTCATTCCGCGAGTTGGTCTTGTATAGCTCGATCTTCGAGAAGATCAATCCTGTAGAGTTTCCCTCTCTTCCGTCATCATAGTTGGATGAAGCTCTCGAAAGAAAAGATGTCAAGGTCAGGATGATGCAATGAGTCAACGTCTTCGAGAAGAGCAGTTGGACCGTGAAGATTGTGTTAGCTTGTGTCCCTCTGTCTTCTTACCTCACGACTTGAATCTCGGGACGAGATTCTTGTTTAGTGGGGGCGAGTTGTCACATCCCTAGCTTCTCGTATTGCACTAGGCTAGCTTCATGTGTGCATCATGTTTGAATTTTGCAGAAACTTGAAATGGGGATGACAGAACCCCCAGCAACCCCCTGAAACCAACTAGGGTTTACTAAAATTGGTTTCAATGAACCCAAATTGCCCTTCACAAAATGTTCATCATTTCTGGATTGGGCTAAAACCCCTGGGCAAAATGGTGCACACTTTTCTAGGACATTCTGGATTTTTGAATTAAATCATAAGTATTTGAATTTGGACATTTAAATTCTATAAAATATTTTAAATGTCCAAATAATCTTGAAAGCATTTGAGGGCTGTTGGAAATAGTTTCAAAAGTGCCCACAATTATTTTCAGGATCTTACAAAATGAATTAGTATTTTTACTAATTCAAAACAGAGAAATAAATAGAAAACAGAAACAGAAAGCAGAGAGAGAGAGTTACCTTGGCCCGTTACTGTAGCAGCCCAGCCCACTGGAGTTGCCAGTCATCCCCTACCTCACGCCAGTAGGCAGGGGCGCGTGGCCTCCGCACGCCAGCACGCGCGCGGCCACCTCCTGCTTGCCGCCGCTGCTGCTGGAGGGCGCCAAGAGCGCCACGACACCCCTGCATCTCCCC